>NW_026112007.1:165000-262063 GCF_024679095.1 Eriocheir sinensis
TCTCTCTCTCTCTCTCTCTCTCTCTCTCTCTCTCTCTCTCTCTCTCTCTCTCTCTCTCTCTCTCTCTCTCTCTCTCTCTCTCTCTCTCTCTCTCTCTCTCTCTCTCTCTCTCTCTCTCTCTCTCTCTCTCTCTCTCTCTCTCTCTCTCTCTCTCTCTCTAAGGAAGGAACCGTTGAATTAGCCAAAAATTAATCTTGATTAAACAACAACAACAACAACAACAACAACAACAACGATAATAATGAAAATAACGATGACAATAATAATAATAATAATAATAATAATAATAATAATAATAATAATAATAATAATAATAATAATAATAATAATAATAATAATAATAATAATAATAATAATAATAATAATAATAATAATAATAATAATAATAATAATAATAATAATAATAATAATAATAATAATAATAATAATAATAATAATAATAATAATAATAATAATAATAATAATAATAATAATAATAATAATAATAATAGTAATAATAAAATAATAGCATGGTGGTGGTGGTGGTGGTGGCCTAACTCTCGGCGCCTGGCAGCGAACTCTAGACCAGATTCCCTCCTCCGTCACCTTTCTATCCAGCCTTCTGATTTAATGTTCCTTTAATGGAGAAGGATCGAGCAGGGTTTGGTATGGTGACAGACACAGACGGAGAAAAGGATATGATCTAGAGGCTATCGGGGAGAGGGACAGGCGGGCGAGGATACTGAAGGACCCTCGTGAACATGGAGGCAGAAACAATAACAAGTCGGTCAGTACAAAAAGGATATGATCTAGAGGCTATCGGGGAGAGGGACAGGCGGGCGAGGATACTGAAGGACCCTCGTGAACATTGAGGCAACAAACAATAACAAGTCGGTCAGTCCAAAAGGATATGATCTAGAGGCTATCGGACAGGCGGGCGAGGATACTGAAGGACCCTCGTGAACATGGAACAGAAACAAACTCGTGAACATGGAGGCAGAAACAATAACAAGTCGGTCAGTCCATAGAGAATCGAGCACAGTTTGAGATGCGGTGACAGACACACAAAGAGAGGCAGGAAGGATCATCCGGTGCCGTTTTTGTAAACACGATAACCTTTATCGCTGCTTGGGGAGCCTGTCTTCTGACGATACGAACCACCACCACCACCACCACCACCGTCACCACCACCACCGTCAGCACCGTCACCACTGTCATCACCACCACCACCACCACCACCACCACCGTCACCACCAGGGAGGGAGGTTAGGGGAGGAGGAGAAGGAAGAGGCCAATATTGGCGACAAGGAATAAGACAAGCTGTGGTAACTCTAAAGTTCATATTCATAAACGTATCGGACCCCCTTGGCGACTGTTTTCCAAGGCCACAGAAAACAATGACAGGGTTTGCCTGAGTGGTGTTCCCGCCGGAGGTGCAGACATCAGGAGAAACTATCACCAGGATCACCAAGCAGTCCATGAAAACCCCGACTACTTCTACGAGAGGCGTTTCAAACAGGCGCACTGAGGCCAGGATACATTTAGGGGTACGGGCCGAAGTCCAGCAGGGAGTCACTTTACATGCTTTGTTTTTATTTCCGTATTCCCGCCACATCCTTTTTGTCTAGTGAGGACACGGATGCGGGCGTCGGTGCATCTCTAAAGTCGGTACCGTCAGACGCCTCCACCCTTATCATCAACTATTTCCAGAGGCCAAAAAGAAGATCAGAGGAGTTCTAATGAGTGTTTTTTTAGGTTCATGGCACAGAAGAAGGGTCAAACTACTGAAAGGCTCGTAAACTACCCATGGAAATGCCCCAAACTCCCAGGAAAGGCTCCTCAAACATGTGTGCCGGGACGCCACAATGTCCGGAGAGTTTACAGCAGGGGTTCCAACCTTTTTGTTCCTCTGTACCCCTTGGGCATTTTTATAGGTTCCCGTGTACCCCTAAAAGTTTAGGAAAAAAACGATGAAATTGTAATGTTTTGATATTATTTTATAATGAAATCTGTATGTGAAGACTGATGATATAATGTAAGTTAAATAACAGTTTTGCTTACTAAAATGAGGAAATTGTAATGTTTTGATATTATTTTATAATGAAATCTGTATGTGAAGACTGATGATATAATGTAAGTTAAATAACAGTTTTGCTTACTAAAATGAGGAAATTGAAGAAAACACGACATTGTGCAATATGAATGCAGATTACAACACCATGCATTGTACAGTAGTGGTTATTCTCTCGGACCCAATGTTTCCCCTGAAAAGTGCAAATGTACCACTGGGGGCACATGTACCCCAGGGTGGGAGCCCCTGGTTTACAGAGTAGGGTGGCGTCAACACCCCTGTATAAAAGGTGCACGTGACATGTTTCAACCGGAGCTAAAACTGTCTTAGGAGAATTAAAGGAAGCGACTGCTGATAGTAGGTGACAATAAGGGCGAGAGTCGTCTGCTGTGTGTGTGTGCGTGTGTGTGTTTGTGGGTGTGCAGGAAAGGGGACAGATTACAGAACAAAGAGAAAGAAGGAAAAAAAATGGAGCAGTATATGATGTTTCCAAGAAGTGCGCCGCACCAAACAACTGTTCCCATCATATAAAATGTCACCGTGATTTAGACTCCCCTCTTGTTTACTTGTTTTTGTTTTAATAGAAGGAGGAAGAAAGCGCCGGAAGGGAGATTGTGTCACTTTAAATATGAACGTGAATTCCTCTTCTCGTCTTCCTCGGGGTCGGTTCTCGGAAACTTTGGATGACATGAACGTGGAGCATCAAGTACTGGATGAAATGAACGTAGATGCTTGAATGAACGTGTTGAAACTCTCCTTCTTGTGCTCGATTCTAGGAAATATTTGATTGCATGAACGGAGACGATCACACACTGGATCAAACGAACCTTAGGGCCAAAAGAACGTGTTGTGTCTCCCTTTCCTGTGTTAGGCTCCAGGAAACATTGTCTTACAGGACCTTAGAGATACGCGCTCCAGGATATCGCGGGGAAAGATTAAACTGGTGTGTGTGTGTGTGTGTGTGTGTGTGTGTGTGTGTGTGTGTGTGTGTGTGTGTGTGTGTGTGTGTGTGTGTGTGTGTGTGTGTGTGTGTGTGTGTGTGTGTGTGTGTGTGTGTGTGTGTGTGTGTGTGTGTGTGTGTGTGTGTGTGTGTGTGTGTGTGTGTGTGTGTGTGTGTGTGTGTGTGTGTGTGTGTGTGTGTGTGTGTGTGTGTGTGTGTGTGTGTGTGTGTGTGTGTGTGTGTGTGTGTGTGTGTGTGTGTGTGTGTGTGTGTGTGTGTTTACAGGGATCGGAGACAGATTAGAGATCAAGAAGAAAGAAAAAGAAAAAAAAGAAGGAAAAATAAAAGACCACTGTATTATTTCGAAAATAATGCAAAACAAGAAAAATAAAATCCCCAGTGTAAGCAAAGTGAACCTGATTTAGACTCCCCCTTAAGATTATTAATTAGTGAATACATCACGGACAGAAGATTACATAGAACTGAGTGAAGGAAGTTGTCGTAGTCTCCTTCCCGTGCAGACACGATGAAGCGAGTTGTCCTTTCCTCTTTTCTTCGCGTTGACTTACAGAAAATACTTGGAAGGAAGTCACGGAAAAACACTCGAGACACTGCTTGGGTCAGCGGTTCCCAGCCGTGTGTGTCCCGTTCCGCTTCTCAGTCACTCTTTCACCTGTGGACCCCGCAACGAAACAGGTGAGGCAGGGAATACCGGGCCGCTCACGACCATCCCAGGGGCCAAGTGTGTCACGAGGGCCGTGAGTATGACACCCTGGCACCGTCAGCGAGTGCAGAGCAATACTGGCATAAGCATTCAGTGTTAAGGGTTGTGTGCAGTAGTATGAGAGTTATTCCGAGCCGCATGTCTCCCAATTCCAGTATAGAACATAAGAACATAAGAACGTAAGGAGTCTGCAAGAGGCCGGTTGGCTTATACAAGGCAGCTCCCCACCTTACCTCACCATCCATGGCTTTATCTAACCTCTTCTTGAATGTATCTATGGTATTGGGATGAAGTAAAAATGATTACAACCTCTGGACCCCTGCTTGGGAACCACAGGCTTCGGAGGACTGTGGGATATCGTCTCTCTCTCTCTCTCTCTCTCTCTCTCTCTCTCTCTCTCTCTCTCTCTCTCTCTCTCTCTCTCTCTCTCTCTCTCTCTCTCTCTCTCTCTCTCTCTCTCTCTCTCTCTCTCTCTCTCTCTGTCTGTCTGTCTCTCTCTGTCTGTCTGTCTCTCTCTCTCTCTCTCTCTCTCTCTCTCTCTCTCTCTCTCTCTCTCTCTCTCTCTCTCTCTCTCTCTCTCTCTCTCTCTCTCTCTCTCTCTCTCTCTCTCTCTCTCTCTCTCTCTCTCTGTCTGTCTGTCTGTCTGTCTGTCTGTCTCTCTCTCTCTCTCTCTCTCTCTCTCTCTCTCTCTCTCTCTCTCTCTCTCTCTCTCTCTCTCTCTCTCTCTCTCTCTCTCTCTCTCTCTCTGTCTGTCTGTCTGTCTGTCTGTCTGTCTGTCTCTCTCTCTCTCTCTCTCTCTCTCTCTCTCTCTCTCTCTCTCTCTCTCTCTCTCTCTCTCTCTCTCTCTCTCTCTCTCTCTCTCTCTCTCTCTCTCTCTCTCTCTCTCTCTCCTTTCCTTCTCTGTCTCTCTCTCTCTCTCTTCTCTCTCTCTCTCTCTCTCTCTCTCTCTCTCTCTCTCTCTCCTCCCATCCTCTCTCTCTCTCCTTCTCTCTCTCTTCCTTTCCTCCTTTCCTTCCTCCTCCTCTTCTTTGCTTGTTCTTCCTCCTCTCTCTTCCTCTCCCTCTCTCGCCTCCTCCCACATCCTCCCCTCACCACCACCTTCCTTCTCTCACCAACTCTTCAGCTTCAACCTCCTCCCTTCCCTCCTCACCACCATTCCACCACACCTTTTTCCCCTCACCACCACCGCCGCCCCCCCACCACCACCACTGCCCCCCCCCCTCACCACCACCGCGCTGCCCCCTCACCACCACCACCACGCCTGACCCCCCCTCACCACCACCGCCCCCCCTCACCACCACCACCACTTGCCGCCCCCCACCACCACCACCGCGCCGCCCCCCTCACCACCACCACCTGCCCCCCTCACCACCACCACCGCGCCCCCCTCACCACCACCACCACGCCCCCTCACCACCACCACCACCCCCCTCACCGCCGCCCACCACCCCTCACCACCACCACGCCCACCCCGCTTCCACCACCACCACCGCCCCCCACACCACACCCTCACCACCACCACCGCCACGTCCCCCCACCCCACCACCACGCCCCCCCTCCCACCACACCACCACCACCGCGCTGCCCCCTCACCACCACCACCACGACATATCCCTCACCCTGCCACTGCCTGCCGCCCCCTCACCACCACCGATCCACACACCACCGCTGACGCCCCTCCACCACCACCACCACGCCGCGCCTCCCTCACACCACCATGCGCCCCCCTCCTCACCTTAGCTGACGCCTCCCTCACCACCACCACCGCCACGCCCCCCATCACCACCACCACGCCCCCCTGCACCCACCGCCTTGCACCCCCCCCTCACCACCACCACCGCGCCACGCCCCCCCACCACTTTTCCTCCCCCCTCACCACCACCGCGCCCCCCTCACCACCACCACGCGCCCGCCGCCCTCACACCACCACCACCGCTGCACTTGCCACCACCACCACCGCGACCCCCCTCTCACCACCACCACCGGCACGCCGCCCCCTCACCACCACCATCGCGCCCCCGCCCTCACCACCACCACCGCCACTCCCCCTGCTGCCACCACCAATTCATACCGCCTCCCCCCATCACCCACCACCGCCGCGCCGCCCTCACCACCACCACCACTCCCCCTCACCCTTTTTTTTTTTTTTTAATCAAGGTATAGTACAGAGATGGGTTAGTGGTGAGGTACAGGTGAGAATAAGAACAGTAAGGTGTGCAGTTTGTATGGTGCTTCAGGTTCACGTTGATCATTCTGGTGTAGTTATTTATCCAGGCACCTTATTTGTATACCCCAGCGTGCTGGGGTTTAGTAATGTTTGGATTGTTTGTGTAGAGAGCTAAGCTAAGCTATGGCGTCGCAGCGAAGTGATGTGTGGGCGGTTGTTCTCGTAGTGACTTCTGAAAGCTGCGCGGAAACCGAGGTGGACCAAGTTCGTGCTGCCGTCAAGCTCCTTGACGTGGAATTGTAGTTGCATCGTCTTGCTGGTCTAGCTTCTCCATATCTTTCAGCCGCCTCCGTAGCCTTGTGCTGTCAGTTTGTACTCAGGTCTGCGGTGTTGTGCTGCACCATGTTTTTCTTCCGTGTACGGGTATTTCTGTCAGTGGCAAATCAGCGCTGTTGCCTCTGGGCTGTAACATCTTGGTGTAGGAAGCCATGTGTGTGTCAGAGGGTGGGTAGGTAATCTAGTATAGGAATGTAGTCTTTACTAGATGCAGTTGAGCCGCTCTGTGAAGTGCCAGAATCCTGTTTAGTGATGTGAGGGCTGTTTTGCTTTCTGGTTTTGTCGTTGACGTGTTTTAACGATCGGGCCGGTGGATGTCACTGTGGCCTAATATCTGGCATTGTTTGGTGGGAGATGGTGTTGCCTGTATTGTATGTCATTTAATTTTTTCCTGCCAGTGCGACCTGCGAACTTGTCTATGTTTGTTTTGATCTTCCATTTTTTCAAATGTGTTGACGCGACCGCCCCCTCACCACCACCAGCCACCACCAGGCTTGCCCCCTCCCCATCACCACCACCGCCGCCCCCCCTCCCACCACCACCAATCACCCGCCGCGCCACCCTCACCACCACCACCACGCCCACGCCCCCCACCCACCACCACCACCGCGCCCCCTCACCACCACCACCGCGCCCCCTCGCCACCACCACCACCCGCGACCTCACCACCACCACCGCGCCGCCCCTCACCACCACCACCGCGCGCCGCCCCTCACCAACTCCACACTTGCCACACCACCGCCACCCGCCCCCTCACCACCCCCACCGCGCCGCCGGCCTCACCACCACACTACCGCGCCGCCCCCTCCCACCACCATGCCCCTCCCTCAACACCGCGACGCTACCTCCACTACCACACGCCGACACCTCACCACCACCACTGCGACGCCTTCATCACCACACCACCTGCGCGTCTTCCATCATCACCACCACCCACGCCACCCGCCCTCACCACCGCGCCCACAATTACCGCGCTCCGCCCCCTCACCACCACCACCGCCTGACGCCCCCTCACCACCACCACCTTACGACGCCTCTCTCACCACCACCCACTGCGCCGCCCTCACCACCACGCCGCTCCGCCCCCCATCACCACCACTGCCGTTGCACCGCCCGTCACCCACCTGCACCGCGACGCCCTCCAATCACCACGCCGCGCCGCCCCCATCACTCCACCACCGCTGCCGCTCCACCCCCTCACCACCACTGCCAGCGCCCGCCTCACCACTCACCACCACGTGCCGCCCCCAGCATCACCACCACCACCACGCACCCGCCCCCATCACAACCACCGCCGCACTGCTGCCCCTCACCACCACCACCGCGCCGCCCCCCCACCTCCACCACCGTTGCCCCTCACCACACCAGAGAGAGAGAGAGAGAGAGAGAGAGATTTCCTTCCCCATCTCTACTGATCCAGTCTCGTGGACAAAGTAATACTGAAGTCCCAACACAGAAATATGTCCGTCTACTCCTACAGTGACGTGGGACTCACTTTTAAGGCAGACTCTTAGGAGAAATCCTCCCTCCTTCAGCTCCTTTAGTTATTTCCATTTCTTTATATCCATAATCTGCCCTCTCCCCTCTCCCTCTCTCTCCTCTCCGTTAGCCAGTTCCTTCTCCTGGGACACAGCAACATTGAGGTCCTGGGCCAGAAGTGTATCAATGTCCCCCTATCGTGAGGAGACCATTTTTAAGGCAGACTCTTGCGGAATGGCAGAGTTATTAATGAACTAAAAACACTTCACTTACGAGTGTATTAACTTTACTGAATTTTTTCCAATGCCCTAACGACGAGCTTTTTATTCGGCTGCCAGGTAAAACACTCTCGTTACCTGTCGGCTCCAGACGTCCCTAGAAAACATCACTTTTTAAGGTTATTTGACCAGCTTTTGCAGTGGCCGAAAGAGAGCCAACCCCTTCGGGAGGAGAGAGGCGTCAAGATACTTTCTGTGACCTCTTAAGAGGATTTCAAGTTTATAGGCAGAAGGAAGTACAGATGAAGGAAGATTGTTCCAGAGTTTACCAGCGTGAGGATGAAGAGTGAAGATGCTGGATGACTCTTGCATAAGTGCTTTGGAGCAGTATAGGGATGAGAGCATGAGAAAGTCCTGTGCAGCAGGAGCCGTGGAGGGGGAGGCTCGTTAGTCAAAAACAAAGATCAGAATAGCAGTCAAAGTAGTAAAGATCGATAAAGAAAGAGAAGCAACATGGCAGGAGATTTAAGAGGCAGAAGACTGTCAAAAGGCAGAGAGGGCAGAAGCTACGAGACAGAAAGCTCACTCTACTCTGGTCCAGGACAGCCAGTGGCGATAGGCCTTCTAGGTCACACATACAGGTGAGATGTGACATCACTCCGCTGCTTCCTCTGCATGGCGTACGATGTGTAAGGCAAGTTGTGTTTCAAAGTACTATTTCATTTGGCTTGGGAAGATAAATAGTTGCGCTTCACTAAATAAAACACGAAAAACAGGTTTCCTTTGACACAGTAAACTTAGATACTCACTGAAAAGATTATCAACACTCTAAATCTTAGACTTGAAACAGAAAACGAATCGGTTGCCAGAAAGGAAACACTTTCACAGAAGTTCATAAAAAGTTACTCCTGAAAAATGTTATGAGGAAGTTAGAGAACGGAACAGAGAGAGAGAGAGAGAGAGAGGAGAGAGAGAGAGAGAGAGAGAGAGAGAGAGAGAGAGAGAGAGAGAGAGAGAGAGAGAGAGAGAGAGAGAGAGAGACCGATGACACACACAGTTACTGGAACTGTAGACTGCAACAAAAACAGTGACTTCTGGTACAGCACACAGGAAGGTTCTTCCCCAGCCATGTGTTGGGCACACACATTGAGAGAACATTACACACACACACCCTGTTAGCTGCACGTTGCCCCGGTGTTCGCCTCCTCTGTCACCTGGTAAGTGCACGTACTCACTACAAAGGCGGAGAGGACGGAGGAAGCAGCCAAGGAAGGCAGGAAACAAGTAGACGATAAGGGACAGCCAAGAGGGAATAGAGAGACTGATGAAGAGACAGATGAAAACAGAGAAAGAAACAAAAAACAAATATAAACTGTGTGTGTGTGTGTGTGTGTGTGTGTGTGTGTGTGCACGAAGGGTTAATAATGGACAATATCTTTCCGAGGAAAGGGTAGAAAATTATAGAGAAAACAGTATACAGAAAGATGGGGAAGTAGAGGGACAGGGAGAGGGGGAAGGTTGCTGCACATGAAGAGCAATGAAGGTAGTAGTAGTAGTAGTAGGTAGTAGTAGTAATGGCAGGTGTAGTAGTAGGTAGTAAGTAGTAGTGGTAGTAGTAGTAGTAGAATAGGTATTGGTGGTGTGTAGGCAGTAGTAGTAGTAGTAGTTGTTGTCAAAACCTTAGCTGCGACCATGCTGCAGAAACTTTAGAGGAAGTGGCGCCATTGTGACAAAAGACGGACAACGACACTCTAGGCATGATCGGGGACAGAGGTATATAAGAAGGAGTACGTGAGACAAAGCAGCTGAATGGGTGAAGGAAATAGAAGCTTATTCACACACAAGACTGAGCCACACGCCGCCCATTCAGCGTACACACCACGAGCATCCAACATCGGTGGACGTTCCTGATGCACCATCCCCGGCATCAGTCCACCTCCGACCATCGAAAATGCCGTCAAGAATGGTATTCTGCTATGCTGGTGAGATCTCATGCTTAGAGGAAGAGAGGATATGTTAGCACTTCCCCAAGACTGGTGTGGGATGATCACCAACCTGGAAGCCGCGCATATGAGGAGAACTAAAACTCATCTACCTTTACTAGTCACTCTCAACAACAGGATCATCGTTCAGAGGAGGGCGAGATAGACCAAACAGAAATAAGAGATATTAAAAGAAAAATTCAGAAGAAAGGCAACAGGCCCAAAAGACGAGCTGGACCGTCTACACACCACCTGTCCACAGAACAGGTAGAAAAAATCCATATTGCGTTAGCTGTTGCGGGGAGGCAGGGCGCCTCCTCTAATCATTAACGTTGCCTACCAATCAGAGCAAAGCGGCTTCAGCCTCAACAAACAAGAATTTGTCGACGCTATTGCTCTGAGATATGGCTGGCTGATTGAGGTGGGATCGTCTTGATCTTGTGTATGGATCAGCAATGATGTCACCCACACCAACGACATGCGTAAAAGAAGGCTTGCCCGGCCTGACACGATGAAGTGAGGGATCTGACAGCGCATGCTCGGGGAGTGGCAGCGCCAAGACGTCACCGAGCTGCATTGCTTCCCCTGGACGGCGAACACCTTCGGTGACAGGACAGCCAATACCTCACAGGAGGCACGGTGTTGAGGGCACCAAGATTCTTGGGGTGCGCGGACAGCAAAACGTCAGCGGACATCCTGTTGGTCGACCCGACGGCTGCCTGTCACCGCGGAGGTTGCCCCTGCAAGCCGCCAGCCCACCACAGAACAACGAGCAGGAGAAGACATGGGCATATGGTGAAAGAATCCAACATGTGGATCAGAAGCCACCCTCACCACCCACATCCGGGCGGATGGGGTCCCAGGCCCAATGCTTCTACGCACGCCTAGCGGAACCAATCTGAAAAGAAGCATCAGCCAAGGAGCCACGCGTCGCCTGGATGAGGTGTGTTTTCCGTCTCCTGGCTCAGGTCGGGCTGGTCCATGTCCAAAACCAGACACTCTGGCCCAAAGCCACCACCATCTCACATGGGACTCATGGCTTGCAGTGTGTGTGAGAGCACACTAGGGGTGGGGTCAGGAGGACTGAGTGTGCTAGTGCATGTAATAGATGATAGGTGATTTAGTGTCAGTAGTATTAGCGATATGGTTGGATGCCACACACATGAACAGAGTTGGGGCCACAGACTTAAGCATATGGAGCTCTATGATTATGTGTCGGGAAAATAAACATGGGTGGAGTGTACTACTTATGTAGTAGTAGTAGTAGTATAGTAGTGTGTGTAGTAGTACCTGTAGTAGAAATAGTAGTAGTAGCACCAGTAGTAGTAGTAGTAGTAGTAGTAGTAGAAGAAGAAATCATCGGTGTCCAAATGAATTCTCTTCCCTTGAATAGAGACGAAAGAGCCAACTGTTAGTGTCATGAGGTTGAGAGTGACCATACTATGGTGTAAATCAGTTACAATATAGGTGCATATTTGAGGCTGTAAATATTAACCAACCAATAAATGGAACGTAAGAATTAGTTTGCGCCGAAAACTCTAAAAAAAACAAGAAAGAATGGTTGTAGGTGCCAGTGGTCGCAATATAAGTTATGTTACAATGGAACGTCATAATGTTATACATATTAAAACAGCTCTATAAATACTATGGTATTTTGGGTAGGAGAAAATATGAGTATGGCTCTTGAAGCTCACTTCTCGAGCGGTTAAAGAGAAAAATGAGGCAGGGAGCACTGAAGATTAACTTCTTGATCAGGGAACTACAGTAAACCCGCTATAAATAATAATAAGGGATCAATATCGTAGCGCGAAATGAACGTGTTACTCCCTACACTATGACTGATTAACAGTGTTAGAACACAAAAATAAAGGTCATGCCTTCGCACGAAACAGATCTCGAAATACGATGGCATTTTGACGAAGGAAAATCCACAAATACCAAGATTAATTAAATAGATGGTGGAGGAGGGTGGTTGGGGACGCCTGCACGTGCAGTCGTTGAGTCAGTATGAAAACCCCGCTGCGGCAAGGCGGCGTATGAGAGATGAGGAAGGGCGACATCAAGGACCTGCATTATTGCTGGAAAACTGCTGACCCAGGGATTTGATCAGCCGCGGCTGGAAGGGAAAATGCCGCCAGACGTAGGACGGCCATGCGTTCTTGCTATATATGTATTGCAGATAAGACGACTTGGGTGGTAACTCTGAGAAGACGGCTCGTGGAAAACGGTAGTGGTAACTGCCAGGTCACTGGGAGTCCTGCCCCTTTGTTGACTGTTTGCTGGAAAGTTTGGGCTGATGCTCCTGGCAGCGGTGGTGGTGTTGCTGCCCGCCAGGTGCGAGGGGCATCTGCTGTTCCGTCACAGGGGCGCCTCCCGCTGAAGTGCATTGGAGGAGTTGTGAGTGTTTCTGTGCTGGCTTGAGGCGGGGAGCGGTTTAGATCAGGCTTCGCTTTCGGCTTTCGCTGCGTAGTACCACAGGCTGGAGGTTGACGCCTGTATAGAGCGGAAACACGCCTGGTGAGTTGCTTGTAGCTGGTGCCTGGGTGAGCTGCTGCGACGGTGGCCAGAATCTTCCTTCCTTCACGCCTGTCCCTGATTTGTTGGTGAGTTCTGCAGTTTGTTTGGAGCTTGAGGAGAACGAGGTAGCGAAGGCAGGGCGCGGCAGACCGTTGCCAACCGAAATGTAACGGGTTTGCCAGTGCTTAGTGTTGATTAAGATCAGCTTCCATGCTGAATTATATTTGCAGCCCAGGCGGGCGAGCGCTGTAGGCGAGAGCGACCTGCTGTGTGTCAGTCGGACTCTCGCATGAGTGACGATTTGTTAGCTGGAAAATAATTGTTATAACGGTTATTGTACGTCATAGACCTACACGCACTGGTGAAATGCGATGGTACAAAAACTGAGACGGTGTAGCCCCTGGACGACATTCCAGGTGGTGATCTATTTGTCGTGTTTTTCCATTGACAATTGTGGCGTCAATTCGTAAGTGAGATATATTAAATAAAGAAATAATACATTGATATCCTACTTTTACAACATGTTGACAAGTATTATGTGCCAGGGAACAGAATTTTACCCTTAGAAGTCAACTTTCTTATAATATATGCGTCATTTGATGACGCTAATTTATTGCAATACGTTTTTTTATATAACACCACACACAGGCACAAAACAGTAATTATAATTCAACAGATTGTTTGACTTTTTGGTAACACGCCGTTTCTGAAGTATATGAAAATCAAAGAAATGGTTTACGCAAAAATGATCTTTTATGATTTTCGATATTCAAGTGGTGCGGTGGGGTGGATTATGGCTTACATTCCTGGGAACATTGCATTCATAGTATATTTTGGTTTTGTTATACAGCTTTAATGTAGAAGGGAAATTAGCGTTAAAACACTTGTCTCAAAAGCATTCCATTGTTACAACATTGTATAAACAACATACACAGGGTGAGAGTTTAGTAGAAGGTCGTGCTGCTTACAGTGCTTAATGGGTTATTGACATCTGTCTTTGGTTATCATTTTAAAATTTAATAGAAGCTATTATATTGTTGCGCACGGTCATCGCAAGGTGGAAGACTGATTTTCCACTATTCTCGTATTTCATAGCATAACAATAATAGACAAAGCATTCTTGAAATCAAAATCTTTTTTCAGAAAGGGTATAGTATTAGGCTACGCTTACAGAAGCGATATTCCTCCGGTTATTCATCAGTGCCAGTTCCATCGTTATATCATTGCGTGACACTTCACAATAATACGCATACTGTTTAAATGGATGATTCCCTAATGAAAACTGCTCTACGATTATTTTTTTTTTCAAGTTATATATTATATACATGTAGCTTGGTAAAATGTATTTGCTGCTGATAAGTTTGTCGCTGATTGACAAAGCGGTTTCAGGCAGTCATTTTGCCTCTGATGTTCGGATATATAGTATCGCGTGGCACCCGATGCACTGCAGTCGGGCGAGCAGCCGGGTCCTTCTGCGGCGGCGTGGTTGACCCGCCTGGGCCCATATCCCCGCTTTGGGGCCCCCTGCAGCAGTCAAGTCGACCGGTCGGCTGCTCGCCTGTGCACCGCTGGCAGGGTGGCTCTACTCGGCGCCTGCCCTGAGACCCTCGTGCCTGTCGCTGCTCGCCGGCTGTTACCCGTGGCTGTGGCGGCGGCGGAGGCGTCCTCACGTTCACCGGGACTTGAATTGCCCGTCCCCCTCAGCAGGGCCGCCTTGGCCAAAGGCCCTGTCCTATTATGGGGGTAATCTTAAGAAGATGTACTGCAGTGAACGCCAACACTGTCGAGCGAAAGCAACTCTCCTGGCCTTTGAGCCAGCTTTAGACTGCTGAGTTGCTCGTCGGTTTCCGGTTACGGGTGCAAGATGCACCTGTGCCCCGAGCGACCAGCTAGGCAGGGCCTTCATGGGCCTGAAGCCCAGCTCCTCTGCCGCCTCTAACTCATAGCCCCTTATGCCAACGAGCATGTAAACATTATAAACAAAAACGTAATGCACTGCCAATGGAACGCCTGCACTTGTCGAACGAGCAATTCTCCTGGCCTTTGAGCCAGCTTATAGACTGCTGAGTTGTTTCGTTCATCCCGGCCAAGGCGGGGTGCAAATGCAGCCGTGGTCCCCGACCAGCCAGGCAGGCCGCCTCGCGGCCTGGACGCCTAGCTCCTCTGCCGGGCTCTCAACATAGCCCCTCCTGCCAACGTGCAGGTAAACATTAAAAAAAAGATATACCGGCCATTAGGGGACACGCCAGCCCTCGTCAAGCGAGCAGCTTCTGGCCGGCCCTTCCGCCGATTGTAGACTGCCTGGGGCCGTGTATCTCAGAAAGCAGGCTGTAAAAGCCTTACAACGGTGGAAGAAGCCGAGGTACAGAACCTTGCTGAATTCAGGAAGCATCCGGGAGGTTGTAAAGGAGTTGTAAGTGAGGATGTGTTATGACCTCTACGGAGTTGGTGTAACTTTCATAACCTTTCTTTATATTGACAGTGTGAAATATGTCATAATTAGTGTTTCTTGACAAAGAAATAAAAGTAAGAGGTATATGGGAAATTCTTCCATAAAGAGCGAGATGCAGGTTACAGGGATTGCGTGTTTGTTTATATCTCAGTCAGACCACTGCCAGCACCTGCACGATGCAGGAGATTCTTATCGCTGTTCTGCATGACCGTGCTTTAAGGAGAGAAAGGATACAGATCACTCTTGACCTTCCTCCGTGAGTGATGCGGAGCTTCATCAGTCAGTACAGACTCCTCGACAAGAGCCTTTTTCATTTTGGCTGATAGCGGAGCTGGAGCCCTATCCTGTAGAGGAGGACGAGGAGGGCATGACGCCATCCCCACCTGCACATGGCAGCAGTGCTGCTGGCACTGATAATGTATGCCAGCGGCTTCTTTCCAACAAAGTTATTGGAGACATTACCGGTAAGTTTTCTTATTAGTACAATAATACCAGCGGTAAGAACCCCTGAATGATGATACACTCTAACTCAGGTGTAGCCACTGAGTTTTGTAGTAGCAGTATCCTTTTTAACTCCTTCATATAGTTAAACTAGTGTGTTTGTTACTTCCAAGCTTCACCTAGATGTATTCTCCGTAATGTAATCGAACTATATCCTTAATGAAAAAAAATGAGTGTCCAGAATTTCGGAATTTGGGAAGTTTCCTATGTCACCCACCATTTTTCATGAAACATATAACCCCTCTGTTTTTTAGAAGTGATTCATGCAACTGTGACCTTGAATTCCATCAGAAAAAACTATTTTCTGAGATACTCCCCCACTTCCACTCACAAAAAAAATATACAAATATATACAAATAGTGACCACAGAACAGTTCCTGTTTTAGCTTAGATCAAGGTGACCTATGAACCAAACCCAGTATTAGTGCCAGATTTTAGAAGAGCAAATTACGAGGGGCTTCAAAGACATCTTGAAGGGGTAAACTGGGAAAATTTATGGATTCATGAGGGCCAGAACTGTGGGTTGGAGAGCCAGGAGAACCAGGTAGAAATATCTCACAATAATTTAGTTAGAGTAATAGTAGAGGGGCAAGGCCAGCATATACCCCAGCGAACACTTAGAAAAGAAAACAATGACCCTAAGTGGATGACCCATGGACTTAAACATGAGATAGGGTTAAAGAAGAGAATTTATCAGAAAATATAGAATAGTGAGACATTTCAGGGCCGGTATGTCGAACTATCTAGATTAGTGAAGAAAACACCAGGATGGCAAAAGGAATTATGAGATCAAAGTAGCAAACGAGGCAAAAAGTAATCCTAAGGGCTTCTTTTCAGATGTAGAGAACAAAAACACGGGAGAAAATTGGACCGCTGAAAACAAACACAGGGAGCTTAGTAGAAAATTACGATAATATAAGCACATTGTTGAACGACTATTTCCGTCAGTATTCACACAAGAGGATCGAACGACTATTCCAGAAAGGGTTCAGGTGTACGAGGGGATGCGATAAATTGAGAGATATAATCATTACCAGGCAAATAGTTCAGGATGAGATAGATAAGCCAAAGAGGAATAAGTCGCCAGGTCCTGATGGGACTTTTCCGAGGGTATTAAAGCGAATTAGGTGATGTAGTCAGTGGTCCACTAATCAACATCTTTAAGATGCCGGTAAATACTGGCTATGTGCCCAGCTTATGGAAAGTAGCAATGTGACGCCGATTTTCAAAAGGGGGACAGGTCGGCTGCTTCAAACTATCGCCCAATTAGCTTAACATCGGTTATAGGCAAGATGCTGGAGTCCAGCCAGGAACATTCGAAGCATCTAGAGAAACACAGCTAATTCATGACTGCAGCATGGTTCACGAAAGGTAGGTCATGCCTCACTAATCTCTTGTCCTCAGTAAAGTATTTGAGGCGGCGACAGAGATGAAAATTATGATGTAATCTATCTTGATTTTAGTAAAGCGTTTGACAAAGTTCCTCACCAACGACTGTTGCTTAAATTACAGGCTCACGGTGTAGAGGGTAAGGTTTTGAACTGGGTAAAGACATGGCTTAGCAATAGGAAGCAAAGAGTGCAAATCAATGGTAAAAGATCTGACTAGATGTGTTACGAGGGGTCCCACAAGGCTCGGTATTAGGTCCACTCTTGTTTATTATTTATATCAATGATTTAGATACAGGAATTAGTAGTGATGTCAGTAAGTTTGCGGATGATACCAAGATCGGTAGAGTAATTGAGTCGGATCAGGACGCTAGTATTCTCCAGGATGAACTAAACAGATTGTATGATTGGGCGGATAAATGGCAGATGGAGTTCAATGTAGGGAAGTGCAGTATTCTGAGTGTAGGTAGGAACAACCCTCTCACAACTATTGCTTAAAATGACACTCTCATAAGCAGGTCTGGGTGCGAGAGAGATTTAGGGGTCTTAGTGAGCTCTGATCTCCGTCCAAGGGCACAATGCATTCAAGCTTAGAAATCGAGCAAATAGGGTACTGATTTATTTCAAGGAGCGTAAGCAACAGAAGCGCCGAAGTCTTCCTCAAACTATATTTAGCATTAGATAGACCTCATCTTGACTATGCGGTTCAGTTCTGGTCATCTTTACTATAGAATGGATATCAAAAATGTTAGTATCAGTGCAGAGGAGGATGACTAAGATGATTCAGGGTTGAGAACTTGCCATACGAGGAAAGACTCCAAACAGTTAAACTTGCATTCTCTAAAAGGCGAAGGGTGCGTGGAGACATGATCGAGGTTTATAAATGGATGAAGGGCTTTAATAAGAGAGATATTCATAAGGTTTGTTGTTAAGAGAGCCGGTAGACACGAAATAATGGGTTTAAATTGGATAAATGCAGATTGAAGAACATAGGCAGGAATTGGTTTACCAATAGTGTTGGATGAGTGGAACAGGCTTAGCAGTGTACCTATCAATGTTGTAGAGAGGTTGCTGGGGTTCTTAGGAAGTCGTACGGAAGACGTTTCTCCACCCCATACAAGATGCAGTAGGAGATTTTCTGCAGAGTCGTTTACCGACGTATTTATGGAAGCGGCTATATGCGATAGCCAATCCTCCCAGTTATCGTGGAGATCGTTCACGATAGGCCTGAGGACCTGTAAGATTTTCCTATTAGCCCTCTCCGCCAACCCATTAGCAGCTGTGGTAAGCTGATGAAGGATTGCGTGATGTTAAACTGAGCGCTTATTTCGCTCAATACTGAGTTCCTAAACTCGGTGCCATTGTCACCAAAAGAATTCGAGGAGACGAATGTGGACACAACACGGAGTCACGAGGGCATGGGCCACGCGTGGCTGTCTTGTCCTTGAGAGGCGCTAGAACTAGAAACCTAGAGAACTGGTCGACGCACACCAATAAGAAGCGCGAACCATGTTGGCTCTGGGGCTGTAATAAGTCTATATTAACAACATCCCATGGCGCCTCTGGTACTGGGTATTGCAATATAGGTGCTGGCCCTTTTACGGACCCCTTGTGCTTAGCACAACGACGCAATGTGCGACATGTTTTTCACATCAACCCGTAACGTGGGCCAGTAGAATTTCGTCTGGTGACAGATAGCGTCTTGTCTCTTCCTGGGTGACCCGCAATGGGTGTGTTATGGACCAGCTTAGGCGTCACGGGGACGTATTTGTCTGGGATGACCAGTTGTTCTATAGGTACCTGCTTGGTTTACCCCAATATAAGAACGTTGGAATCTGCACGAGGCCGGTAGGCCTACAAGGCAGTTCCTTTGACCCTAAGCCCCGTGTATCTAATCCCACCCAGTGTCGCTGTCCATGAATTTATCTAATCTATTTTGAATGTGACAATTGTATTGGCACTCACCACATGACTGCTAAGCCTATTCCACTCATCCACAACCCTGTTGTAAACCAATTTTGCCTATGTCCCTCTTGAATCTGAATTTATCCAGTTTAAACCCATTATTTCGTGTCCTACCCGGCTCTCTTACAACAACAACAACAACAACAACAAAACCTTATGAATATCTCTTATTAAAGCCCTTCATCCATTTATAAACCTCGATCATGTCTCCACGCACCTTTCGCCTTTTTAGAGAATGCAAGTTTAACTGTTTGAGTTCTTTCCTCGTATGGCAAGTTTTCAACCCCTGAATCATCTTTAGTCATCCTCCTCTGCACTGATACTAACATTTTGATATCCATTCTATAGTAAAGATGACCAGAACTGAACTGCATAGTCAAGATGAGGTCTATCTAATGCTAAATATAGTTTGAGGAAGACTGGCTTCTGTTACATGCCCTTGAAATAAATCCTAGTACCCTATTTGCTCGATTTCTAGCTTGAATGCATTGTGCCCTTGACGAGACTGAGCCCACTAAGACCCCTAAATCTCTCTCGCACCCAGACCTGCTTATGAGAGTGTCATTTAAGCAATAGCTGTGAGAGGGTTGTTCCTACCACACTCAGAATACTGCACTTCCTGCTACTGAACTCCATCTGCCATTTATCCGCCCAATCATACAATCTGTTTAGTTCATCCTGAATACTAGTGTCCTGATCCGACTCAATTACTTCACCGATCTTGGTATCATCCGCAAACTTACTGACATTACTACTAATTCCTGAGTCGAAATCAATGATATAAATTAAAACAACAGTGAACCTAATACCGAGCCTTGTGGACCCCACTGTAAATAACATCCCCAGTCAGATCTTTTACCATTGATTTGCACTTTTGCTTCCTATTGCTAAGCCATGTCTTTACCCAGTTCAAAACCTTACCTCTACACCGTGAGCCTGTAATTTAAGGCAACAGTCGTTGGTGAGGAACTTGTCAAACGCTTTACTAAAATCAAGATAGATTACATCATAATTTTCATCTCTGTCTGCCGCCTCAAATACTTTACTGAAGGACAAGAGATTAGTGAGGCATGACCTACCTTTCGTGAACCCATGCTATGAGTCATGAATTAAGCTTGTGTTTCTAGATGCTTCCGAATGTTCCTGGCTATTATGGACTCCAGCATCTGCCATAACCGATGTTGCTAATATGATAGTTTGAAGCAGCCGATCTGTCCCCTTTTTGAAAATCGGCGTCACATTAGCTAATAATATATTTCCATAAGCTGGGCACATAGCCAGTATTTACCGGCATCTTAAAGATGTTGATTAGTGGACCACTGACTACATCACCTATTCCTTTAATACCCTCGGAAAAGTCCCATCAGGACTCAAGGACTTATTCTTTAAGCTTATCTATCTCATCCTGAACTATTTGCCTGGTAATGATTATATCTCCAATTTATCGCCATCCCCGCCCTCGCACACCTGAACCCTTTCTGGAATAGTCGTTCGATCCTCTTGTGTGAATACTGAACGGAAGTAGTCGTTCAACAATGTGCTTATATTATCGTAATTTTCACTAGCTCCCCTGTGTTTGTTTTCAGCGGTCCAATTTTCCCGTGTTTTTGTTCTCTCACATCTGAAAGAAGCCCTTAGGATTACTTTTTGCCCCGTTTGCTACTTTGATCTCATAATTCTTTTTGCCATCCTGGTGTTTTTCTTCACTAATCTAGATAGTTCGACATACCGGCCCCTGAAATGTCTCTCGGCACTATTCTATATATTTTCTGATAAATTCTCTTCTTAACCCTATCTCGTGTTTTTAGTCCATGAGTCATCCACTCTGGGGTCATTGTTTTCTTTTCTTTTCTAAGTGTTCGCTGTGGTATATGCTGTCCTGCCCTCTACTATTACTCTAACTAAATTATTGTAAGACATTTCTATCTGGTTCTCCTGGTTCTCTAATCTGCAGTGCTGACCCTCATGTATCCCTAAATTATCCCAGTTTATCTCTTCAAGATGTCTTCAAGCCCTCGTAATTTGCTCTTCTAAATCTGGCACCAATACTGGGTTTGTTCCGGGTCACCGCCCAGTCTAAGCTAAAACGAACTGTTCTGTGGTCACTATTTGTATATATTTGTATATTTTTGTGGTGAAGTGGGGAGTATCTCAGAAAATAGTTTTTCTGATGGAATTCATCACAGTTGCATGAATCACTTTAAAACAGGGGGGGTTATATGTTTCATGAAAAATGGTGGTGACATGAAACTTCCCAAATTCCGAAAATTCCTGACACTCATTTTTTTTTCATTAAGGATATGGTTCGATTACATTACAGATACATCTAGGTGAAGCTTGTGATAACAAACGCCTAGTTTAACTATGAAGGGTTAAAAGGATACTGAAGACTTACAAAACTCAGTGGCTGACACTGAGTTGGGTGTCGTATTCAGGGTTCTTACCGCTGGTATTATTGCTAATAAGAAACTTACCGGTAATGTCTCCAATAACTTGTTGGAAAGAGCCGCTGGCATACATTATCAGTGCCAGCAGCACCTGTGTGCAGGTGGGGGATGGCGGTGCCCTCGTCCTCCTCTGTAGATAGGGCTCCAGCCCGCTATCAGCCGAGTAGCTCTGTCGAGGGAGTCTGTACTGACTGATGAGCTCCGCATCACTCACGGAGAGAGGGTCAAGGTGATCACGTATTATCCTTTCTCTCCTTAAAGCACGGTCATGCAGAACAGCGATAAGAATCTCCCATCGTGGGTGCTGGCAGTGGTCTGACTGAGGATGTAAACAAACGCAATCCCTGCACCATCTCGCTTTTATGGAAGGAATTTCCATATTACCTCTTTTTTATTTCTTTGTCAAGAAACACTAATTATGACATATTTCGTCAATATAAAGAAGGTTGTAAGAGTTACACCAACTCCGTAGAGGCGCCGCCGTAACTTACATCCTCCTTATAACTCCTTTACAACCTCCCGGATGCTTCCTGAATTCGGCAGAGAGTTGTACTCTATTTCCACCGTTGTAAGGCTTACAACCTGCTTTCTGAATACGGCCCCAGGCAATTCACAATCGGCGGAAGGGCCGGCTGTTGCTCGCCCTGACGAGGGCCGGCGTGTCCCTAATGGCAGTATATTTTTTTTTTAATGTTTACCTGCACGTTGGCAGGAGGGGCTTAAAGCATGTTGAGAGCCCGGCAGAGGAGCCAGGCGTCAGGCCATGAGGCCCTGCCTAGCTGGTCGGGGGTATGGCTGTATTTTGCACCTGCAGCTGGAGCCGAACGAGCAACTCAGCAGTCATAAGCTGGCTCAAAGGCCAGGAGAATTGCTCGTCTGACGAGTGCAGGCGTTCCATTGGCAGTGCATCGTTTTTGCTTATATGTTTACATGCTCGTTGGCAAGGGCTATGGTTAGAGCCTTCGGCAGAGGAGCTAGGCTTCAGGCCATGAGGCCCTGCCTAGTTGAAACAAAGTTGGGGCACGGTATCTTGCACCTGTAACTGGGAGCCGAGCGAGCAACTCAGCAGTTCAAAAGCTGGCTCAAAGGCCAGGAGAGTTGCTCGCTCGACGAGTGTTGGCGTTCCACTGCAGTACATCTTCTTAAGATTACCCCATAATAGGGGGACAGGCCTTTGGCCAAAAGGCGGCCCCTGTAAGGGGGACGGGCACCAAGTCCCGGTGGGTGTAGGGACGCCTCCGCCGCCGCCACAGCCACGGGTAACAGCCGAAGAGCAGCGACGGAGGCACGGGTCTCAGGGCAGGCGCCCAGTAGACACCCATAGCGGTGCACGGGCGAGCAGCCGACTGGTCGACTTGACTGCTGCGGGGGCCCAAAGCGAGGATAACCAGGCGGGTCAACCACGCTGCCGCAGAAGGACCCCATAGCTGCTCGCCCGACTGCAGTGCATCGGTACGCGGCCTTTATATATCCGAACATCAGAGGCAAATGATTGCCTGAAACCGCTGTCCAATCAGCGACGAGCTTACATCAGCAGCTTAAAAATACATTTGCAAGCTATGTATATAATATATAACCGAAAGCAAAAAAATAATCGTAGAGCAGGTTTTCATTGGGGTCATCCATTTAAACAGTATGCGTATTGTGTGAAGTGTCACGCAATGATATAACGATGGAACTGGCACTGATGAATAACCGAGGAATATCGCTTCGTAGCGTAGCTCAATACCACCTTTCTGAAAAAGATTTTGATTTCAAGAATGCTGTTATTATTGTTATGCTATGAAATACGAGAATAGTAGGAAAATCAGTCTTCACTGCCACTGACCATTATAACAATATGTACTTCTCTATTAAATTTTAAATGATAACCAGAACAGATGTCAATGCCATTAAGCACCATGGCAATACGTACTTCTACTAAACTCTCACCTGTATGTTATTTATACAATGTTATAACAATGGAATTGGCACTGAGGACAAGTGTTTCGTAACGTAGCCTAATATTTCCCTACATTAAAGCTTTATACAAAACCAAAATATGCTATGAATGCAATGTTCCCAGGAATGTAAAGCCATGAAATCTGCTAACACACCCCACCCCCGCACCCGCCCAAGATATACGAAAATCATAAAAGAGATCATTTTTTGCAATGATATTTCAACGGAATATTTTCATAAGCTTCAGAAACTGACGTTACCAAAAAGTCAAACAATCTGTTAGTTATAATTACCCATGTGCTTTTGTATTGTATATTAGTAATTGTTATACTAAAAGAACGTATTGGTATAAATTATCATCAAATGACGTATATATTATAAAAGTTGACTTTAAGGAGTAAAATTCTGTTCCCTGCTTTATAATACTTGTCAACATGTTATAGTAGGATATCAATGTATTATTATTACTATTTAATATCACCACGAATTAGGCATACAATTGTCAATGGAAAAACCCACGACAACAGATCACGCCACCTATAGGAATGTCGTCCGTCAGTGTTTACTGTCTCAGTTTTGTATACATCGCATTTCATATGCGTGTAGGTCACCTTGACGTACGTAACCAATTGTAACAATTATTTTCCAACCTGTAATCGTCACCCTTCACGAGAGTCCGACTGACACACAACGGAGTCGCTCTCGCTACGGCGCTTCATGTACATATAGGCTACGAATATAATTCGCCTTAAGGAAGCTGAAGTCTTAATCAACGCCCTTTAAACGCCCCCGGCAAGCCTGTTACATTTGGTTGGCAGCGGTCACCACCGCGCCTGTGCCTTTCGCTACCTCGTTCTCTCCAAGCCCAAGCCAGAGAACTCACCAACAACCCGGGGACAGGCGTAGAAGGAAGGAAGGAGTCACAGCCGTCCGCGGCAACTCACCAGGTTGTGCGCCAGCCAGTGTAAGCAACTCACCAGGCGTCGGCTACAAGCTCCATACAGGCGTCAGCGTTCTCCAGCCACCAACAAGAAAGGCCTACGCAGCCGAAAGCGAGGGCCACACCCATGCCGCCCCCGCCCTGCCAGCACCGCAAGCCACCACAGCTCACCGAAGCCCGCCAGCAGGAGGAGGCACGCCCGCTGACCTTGAACAACCCAGATGCTCCTCGCACCTATTAACAGCGGGCGTCACCGCCGCTGCCGAGCATCGGCCCAAACTTTTTCCGGCAAACAGTCAACAAGGGAACCTGAGGACATCTCCCAGTGACTGCAAGCAGTTACCACTACCGTTTCCGCAAGGCGTCTTCAAGAGGTTACACCCAAGTCGTCTTATCTGCCACCGCGGCCCATCTCTATATATAACAAGAACGCAGCAGCCGTCCTACGTCTGGCGGCAGTTTTCCGGCACCCAGCCGCGGCTGATCAAATCGCTGGGTCAGCAGTTTCCAGCAGCCATTACGAGTCCTCCGATGTCCGCCCTTCTCATCTCTCGCCGCTGCTGCTGCCGGGCAGTGGCCGAGGTTTCACGACGCGACTCCAACGATCAGCACGTACCCGAGGGCGTCCCCAACCTTCGCCCTTCCACTACATCAGCTTGATTAATCTTGGTATTTGTGGATTTTCCTTCTCGTCAAAATATGCCGGCTTCCGGGCTTATTTCAGTTTTCAGTTTCAAAAAGTGCAGAGGCATGACCTTTTATTTTTGTGTTCCTAACACTGTTAATCAGTCATAATTGTGAGAGTAACGTTCATTCGCATACGATATTGATCCCTTTTATTATTGTTTGCTAGCGGGTTTACTTCAGAGTTCCTGATCAAAGTTAATCTTCCTCAGTGCCCTCGTGCCTCACCGTTTTCTTTTCGCCGCTTCGAGGGAAAACGAGCTTCCAAAGGTATACTCACTTAATTTATTCCACCCAAAATACCGCAGTATTTATAGAGCTATTTTTTTAATAGCACCCATAACATTATGACATTCCAATTATAACTTTAACTTATATTACGTCTACCTGGCACCCTGACAGCCATTCTTTCTTGTTTTTTTTTTTGTGTTTTGCGCATGCAACTATTAACGATTCATAAGCATCGTTCCTGTTTATTGAAGTTAATATTTACAGCTATCAAATATGCGTCATATATTGTAACTGATTTATACACCATAGTATGAACAAAGACACTCTCGCTAAACTCGGCGACACCTTTAAACAGTTGGCCTGTCCTCTGGGTATGGGAGGAGGAATTGGAGCACGGTGCGGACAACGATGATTTAAATGTTGTAAACTTAAGTGATCGGGGTAATTACGCCGCATTACCTTCCTCTCAAGGAAAGCTGCTCAGGGCCGGATTTGCCAATAGGCAACATAGGCTACTTGGCCTAGGGCCCACTGGAGTAACTCGAGGGACTCCACTCAGAACCTGGGGACTTAAGTTGTGTGGCCTAAATGGTCGAGAGAGAGAGAGAGAGAGAGAGAGAGAGAGAGAGAGAGAGAGAGAGAGAGAGAGAGAGAATAATGTTCGTTAACCTTTCAGCACCTTGGACCAAAAATCCACATTCATCAACTTTGTGTGTCATATTCATTCACAAAATTAAATTCTACTGACTCAACAATGCAAAGTTGCCTTTTTGAAACTGCTGCAGTCACCAGGACTGGTACTGTGTGTGTGCAGTGGTTGCCATGTTTGTCCTTTTAATGACAGTCTGTCATTTTTGAGCCTGTTTGTCCTGTTTTCTTTTAAAAAAGTGACAGTCAAAATTTCTCTCCCACACACACACGCACACAAACAACACACGCACATATAGAGAGCATAGCATATATATATATATATATACATATATATATATATATATATATATATATATATATATATTAAGGTTAGAGGGGGCTCTATTGATGAGATTTGGGCCTAGGGGCCCACAAGGCAAGCAACTGGCCCTGAAAGGCTCCCTCTTTCACTGCCGGGTTCTGTTCAGAATACTTAACCCCACTCACAGCCGATCAAAAAATGCCTGACGATCCACCTCTCTGCAGGGGCCCCACCCTACTTCCCTTCTTCCCCGATTCGGGTCATTCCAACTCACGCCAGTATTCGGCATATTCTCAAGCGGCGAGACCGTTCCTAGATCTGTGTGACTTTGCCATCGTAAATTCCTCCATTACGGAAGATCAAGTGATAAAATCGCTTCATTCGGTCACAGTTACTTCCAGGCTCTCGCACTGAATTTGATGGAAGTCCCTCAAAGCGTTCTGCTTCGGGGACATTGGAGAAATTCATGAGGTTTTCAAAAGGAATTTGCAAAATCTGGGGCGGGAGTAAACCAAGCATCGTTAGACAGATGGCACACACGGTTGAGTTCTCCAAAAAATTCCTCAACAAAGCTGATTTGGGACGCCATGATTACGAGGCAAATCAGCTGGCGGTTGACTGTATCAAGAGCCTAGAAGACACGTTCTGGCTTCCAGGGGGGGTTGTATGCGTAAAAAGCACCAGGTGAAAACAGCTGAAGTTGTTTTTTACTTATTTCAAGTTATTTCAGAGACGAACTGCCGTTCCTGCCCTTCTTTCGGCCTTCAAACCGAGCGGGGAAGTTGTTGACTTCAATCTCAGAGTTAGAAGTCAAGGTTCAAGAACACCTCACCATCAACCCTCGGCCAGCCGCAGCATTGCAGGCAGTAAGGCATCTCTCACCTGGGTAGTTTTTAAAACAATCAGGACATTCTGAACATTCTTTGCGTTTTATGAAACGTAGGGAATCTCAACACACATTCAAGACAGGGCCTCAGATAGAGATCAGGAGGTTACAGTGAAGCGGCATTATTCATCACACAGTGAACTCCTAGGGCCAAACCATCAGCGGAAGGCTGCCTTGGCCTTGTCCACGGGAATTGTTTCTAAGATTCAGGTATAGTTGTTCTGGTAAATACAAAAAGGCCAATGGAGGAAACAGAAGACAAGTCCTCGGCGTGACAGTAAAACCACACTCCCTTCTCAGAAATAAAAAGACATGAACTTTCGGACAGCCCCTGCTGCGCAAGGGCGTATGTACATCCAAGTGTCCCTTAAGGACAATACTAATTGGGAGCAACTTGACTCACACAAGGCTTAATGGGCCGATACAAAATTGCCCTCCTCAGGCAAGGTGGGCAAATTTCACCCACATTAGCGGTAGACACAGGTGTGATATGTCAATGGTTCATTCCAGACTCTGCTTACAGGTCACTGACATTGACAGGCGAGTGGAAAAATTGGCCGCCCCCAAGAGAACGAGAGACCTGAATGTGGTAGGCGTGACGGGCAATTTCACTTTGGGGAATCCTTGGGCGAGTACCACTAACAGTCAGCTTACATGAAAGTATGTCCTTTCGAGATTTCTTTTATGTCTCTAGCAGGTTTGGTTTTTACCCAGGATGGATCTTAGTGGATTAAACGCCATGAAAGACCTGCACATAAACCATAAACCCTGAAAGCAACGCGATCGTGTATCAAGGCTGACGCATAGGGCAGGGGGATGGTGGGGTCCCATCGCCTCTGTCACCCTGAAAAATCCCACCCCCAGAGGGGGAAAAATGACCAACCCACCACAGACCCAGTGGGATCTGCCACCGCCCAAGTGTCACCCTCTTACGGTCAAACCACACGAAAACATTGCAGACTTGTGGCGGACAGTAACGGCAGTCGTAGAAAAGTCCCTCAAATAGTTCCAGATCATGCTGCAAACCTGTTAAAAATCCGTTTGCCTAACGCCCCTCCAACGGGCAGTTATGGTGTATCGACGGAGCCCTCACATACACCGGGCAAAGAGCTTGGTGAGTAACTCTCAAGCGACAGTCAAGGAGTGGAGGTTTTGCAGAGGGATTGGTAATAAACACGTCTGGATCTCCTGTATCCTTAAAACACGGTGCGTTATTAAGTGCCAGTGTCTAGTGTATGGGGAGAAATGTCGCCCCTCGAACACAGCTGAATACCTCTTTCCAGCCCAAGTCTCAGGCATAACTTTCGAAGTGTCAGGCTTCTCCCGAACAAGGTAACAGCTAATTTAGAGGCATTCCTAAAAGTTGCACACTATTCCGAAAACTAGCTAAACCTTTAGTCCAGCTTACTGGAACATTATAGGGGGGCGCTTGCTCTACCAGGCGAGCCGTTTGGAGTTGATGCAGTGTGTTGAAGGACCACATTAAGTTAAAACCAAATACAAATCCTGCATATATCAATGCGTACAAGCCTGTCCCCACAGTCAGAGGGGAGGTCGTGCAACAACTTATCTCTGAATACGTTAGAACAAGTTGTCGTCACAAGAATCGAAATTCCCCTGTGGAATTCACCTGTTTCTGGTTCCAAAGAAAGACGGTTCTATCGTCCCAGATTGATTTCCCGGTGAACACTGCGATCGTGGATGATCAGCTTTCCGCTTCCGTTCTTAGAGATCTTCTAGATGTGTCCCGGTAGAGGAAACAAGTCTTTACGAGTCTTGATTCAGTCAGTGGCTAATGGAATCGCCCATGGCCCCTGAGTTTAGTCAACGGCTTTGTATCGCCCTGGCGGCTGGTACTTGGTGAGTGGACGAGGATGCTGTTCGGCTCAGCGAGCCCTTGACCTTCCAAAGGACAATGAATGCGTATTTTTGTGATCGCCGGCAACTCTGTCTAGTGACATTTAGACGCATCATCATAGCAGGTAAAGACGTGGCGTACATGGAACACCAAAAGCAAACCGCGGCAGACTTCAAGAGGTCGGATTAGTCAAATCACCAAAATGTGAATTTGCCCCGACTTGCCTCGGGGTATGTCGCGGACGAATTCGGTAAACCAATACAGTGGGACGACAAAATAAAGCTGTTGCCGAGTCTCTGTGCCAACGTCTGCGGACAAGGTACGATCTTTCTTGTGTCGCAGGTTGGTTGGCAGGCCTTTCATATAGTGACTCGCACGCGCGAGTCCCCTGCAAATCACTCAGTTAAAGAAAAGACGTACCATTCCAGTGGCTCCTGCGCTCAACAAACGACAGAGATCAGCAGTGCCTTTACACAGGCTCCGGTCCTTGGTCTTCTGGATTTGGCGACCTTCAGCTTTGGTACCGACGCTTCGATCAGTGGACTAGAGCCGCCTGATGCAAAACAGACAAGTACGCAAAGATGTGATAGCGTTCGCCAGTCGAGTACCAACTGCTCCGGAAAAGAGAACTTTTTCTGCTACCCAATTTTAGAGGTTTTTTGCCATTGTGTAGCCTGCTACTTTCGTGACATAGTGATGGGGTGAAGAAGCAATTGTGGTGCGAACCACGCGGCCAACCGATATTTTCATGAAAAAACCCCACAATGTCGTCATGATGATTTCAATGATCCACATGTTGCCAACCGATATTAAATATATCACCGAACAAATGGCTTCGCAGATGCCTTATCTTAATATTCATAAGTTACTACCAACACCAGAGGTCATCCAGTCACTTCACCCAGCCAGCCCAGCGAGACCACCCTGTGGAAGAGGTTAATTTACGCCCTCGAGTCGGGAGACGAAACAAACCTTCCTGAATTGCCAGTTCCCTTTTCACAATTCTTCCTATCAGAGGACAACCTCCTTTGTAGGTCATGGCCAACCAAACCGGTACCTATAGAACAATTGGTCATCCCAGACAAATACGTCACCGTTACGCTTAAGCTGGTCCATAACACACCCATTGCGGGTCACCCAGGAAGAGACAAGACGCTATCTGTCACCAGACGAAATTCTACTGGCCCACATTACGGGTTGATGTAGAAAAACATGTCGCACATTGCGTCGTTTGTGCTAAGCACAAGGGGTCCGTAAAAGGGCCAGCACCTATGTTGCAATACCCAGTACCAGAGGCGCCATGGGATGTTGTTAATATAGACTTATTACAGCTCCCCCAGAGCCAACATGGTTCGCGCTACTTATTGGTGTGCGTCGACCAGTTCTCTAGGCTTCTAGTTCTAGCGCCTTTTAAGGACAAGACAGCCACACGCGTGGCCCATGCCCTCGTGACTCACGTGTTCTGTCCACATTCGTCTCCTCGAATTCTTTTGAGTGACAATGGCACCGAGTTTGGGAACTCAGTATTGAGCGAAATAAGCGCTCAGTTTAACATCACGCAATCCTTCATCACAGCTTACCACCCAGCTACTAATGGGTTGGCGGAGAGGGCTAATAGGAAAATCTTACAGGTCCTCAGGCCTATCGTGAACGATCTCCACGATAACTGGGAGGATTGGCTATCGCATATAGCCGCTTCCATAAATACGTCGGTAAACGACTCTACGGGGAAGTCTCCCTACTGCATCTTGTATGGGGTGGAGAAACATCTTCCGTACGACTTCCTAACAATCCCTCAACAACCTCTCTACAACATTGATAGGTACGCACAACAGCAGATGCATATGTTTTCTATGTTAGGTGTACGTTAAAAGCTACGAAGGTTGAAATGATGTCAAAACAACACAAACAGGCCGTCCTGGTGAAATTAATAGAGGGTGACACAGTCATGATTAAGCAAGCGGAAATGAGTTCGAAACTGGGGGCTAAATTTGTGGGTCCTTACCGTGTTGTTCGGAATGTCAGGGGAAATCGGTTCGAGGTTCTCGAGTCGAATAGTGGAGTCAGTCTAGAAGTTCACAGTGATCGTCTGAAAGTAATTATCTCACCTTTGGACCTTGATATTGGTAATTCCCCCTCAGAGTCAAATGTTCAACAAGATAATCCCAACACCCATAGCTATAACTTGAGACCACGGGTTTAAATACTTCATTCCCACCACTTTCAGATCATGTTGTGTTTTCTGATCATCTTGTTGTCCCTCGGCTTCCTGCTTGCAACGACACCCATCCACCTGAAGCCTGGTGCCCTCACGGCACACATAGGAAAGGTCTTCCTCATAGAAGATGTGCTCCTCGTAAAATATCCATATACTTCCTTGACCAACACCACTGACACAATCAGGATAGTCTCAGAAAAACTACTCGGCATGGCAGACGCCATACGGGCTACCAAGACTAGGAAATCAAAGGCACCTTCTAGTACCAACTCTCTGAATCTTTTTCAACTACTGGAGGATAGGATTCTGTTCCTACGGGGAAAAGTTGATGAGGTAGACATGGATTATAATTTTCACTCAGTTCACTCTCGGGTAAAAAGGGGGTTGCTCAACATCGTTGGGTCCGCCTCAAAGTTCCTCTTCGGTACGGCAACCGACGAGGACGTACGCGATTTGCGGGACCACTACGCTCATGTACTTTCCTTTGCTGCCCGAAATCGCAGGGTGATCAACGCCAATTGTAGAAAACTTGCGCGGTTGCGTTCTAACATTGAGGAACTGCTGGAGCAGACAAATAATATGGTAGAGGTTGTCAACATAGTTGTCAAATAGATCGACCAGGTGAATCAGTTTCTCCTCCTAGATCAGGCCTTGCATGTATTGGACAACGTCATTAATCTGTCGCAACGGCAAAAGCAACATGTTGATGCGGGGAAACACCTGCCTTGATGACGGTAGACTGTCCATATCGGGTATCAAAATTATAGCCTCACACCTTTATTCAACCCAGACATGAGTCAATATTTTACCCCTTGATTGAGTCCAGCCTCACCCCTGATGCCATAATCATTCATGTTCCATTTCAGACGGCGGACGTGGAAATTGTCCTGTTCCCTTTTTCAGCTAAGGACAGTGTGTTAGCCCTGACACGTCCCTGTCTTGTTCTAATCGCGAAGGATTTCGCTCTGTATTCAATGGGTAGCTACTCACTCTTGCAATATTGCAAGGAGACGGTCTTCGGGCGATTATATTGCTCTGCGTCTCTTTGCCTTCCTACCAGTTCGGGAGGGTGAACGCGTCTGACGCTCTTTCCTGTGCCTTTACAAGCAGCTACCACCAACACCTGTTTTCCATAAGAACTTTCAGGGTCTGCATTATTTCTATTTCCTCAGTCCTTCTATGTCTCAGTCATTCGCCCGGAGGGTACCACTTATCAACGGGTTACTGGTTACTATGCCATAGCGGAAGCATGCTATATCCGCTCCACTAACATAACAACGTACCCGTCCCGGATCCGTCTGGTTTTCACGTTCAATATTTCCCATCGTGACTAATTCTTAATTCATTGTCTTTCGCAAACAAAACGGAGTTTGCGGAAACCCTGGAGGAAACGCTGCCTGAATTCCTGCATCTCCCTACCTGTACCCTGGATTTTGTACCAATGTTTCTGTTCGTCAGTCTCGTCGTCATGTGCTACCTTATTAGGAGGAACTCTGTCCTGCACGATTATTTGGTTGTGCAGACACGGCGACTGGATGCAGGAAGACCACTGGCAAGGTAGTTTTTCCTTTCTCAGGCAAGTCAGCGGACAGAAACCTGGCATTCCCTGCTCCTATACTAACATTGTACTATGTTTCACTATTGTATGTTTCACTACTGTATTTTTTTTAGGAGCTAGATGAACGTTTCATTGTCTGTACCTATGCCAGTTGATAGCTTTTCTACATGTGTCCTTATATTTATCTTTTGAGAGATTTCTTATGTTTCATGTCACACACGTTGTGTTTTACCTCTCACTATTTATATTATAACTCCACATATGTTCTTACATAGCCAGTGTTTTATTGTAATTGTATCATAGGCAGTCTGCTTGACAAACTGCTATTTAGATTTTTATATATCGCGAGGTCGCGATCACTGGTAGGTGACCGAGCAGTGTTATAGTAGGATATCAATGTATTATTATTATTATTTAATATCACGAATTAGGCATGTCAATGGAAAAAACCACGACAGATAGATCACGCCACCTTATAGGAATGTCGTCCGTCAGTGTTTACCGTCTCAGTTTTGTATATCGTCACCCTTCACGAGAGTCCGACTGACACACAACGGAGTCGCTCGCTACGACGCTTCTTGTACATATAGGCTACGAATATAATTCGCTTAAGGAAGCTGAAGTCTTAATCAACGCCCTTTAAACGCCCCGGCAAGCCCGTTACAAACAACGAAAAGAACGATATGCTAGTGGTTCAGAGAACAGAATATAACTTCATTTGATAACGCTCATTAAGTGCGGATTTTTTTTCGTGTGTGTATTGATTAAATGACTTCGTTGTTGAAAAGTAGTCCAAAGAAGAGTCTAGTCCTCTTCAATAAAGTGATGTCCGCTATTCTCGTCTTTTAATCAATATGAATAAAGACTCATCTCAACGTTTGACATATTAGCTGTTTAATGAACGTGAAAATGAAAATTCATGAAAATCCAATTCAAAAGAACACTATCAACACAATAGCAACAAACAGTGGCCTCTCACTGTTTCATGAAACAAATAACTGATATCTCAAGCAATTTACTATACAATGTCAATAGCAACAAACACTGGCCTCTCACTGTTTCATAGAAACAAATAACTGATATCTCAAGCAATTTACTATGTCAACAATAGCAACAAACACTAGCCTCCCACTGTTTCATGAAACAAATAACTCTACTATGTCAACAATAGCAACAAATAGTATTGCCTATCACTGCCCACTATACATATAACAGCATCAATAGCAGCTGTCTCCATCATATTTCCCATTCCTGGTGGAGGCAGCCAGGTAAATGTGAACAGGTAAAGTGGCGTAATTGGCAGCATAAAACAATGAGCATGGATGTGCTATCAGTTAGAGAAGTATCAAGGCACCTCTCCATTCGAATTTGTTTGCTATAAAAAAATATAATGATCATAAAATAAATGGATTTTAGAAATAATTATGAGAAGAGTAGTACTTCATTATTTAGTAGTTATGGTTAGTATAAGATTACATGCATGTAATGTCACCTGTTGCAGATTGAAGGTGTGTCTGCGGCTGACGCAGGCATCTACCAGTGCCACGTACCCGTCAGCTTGGAAGAGGAGGAATCAATATGAATAAAGATCATTTTCTTAAGAGGTGGACGATATTAGCTGTTTTATGAACCAGTGAATGAAAATCGGTAATGCCTTTATTTTTATTTTTCAACCTTTTGAAAGAACTTGAGAGATATAGCAAAGTTAAGGTTCAAATGCAAAAGAAAAGTTTTAGTTGGTTCATATCTGTCATATGCCATCAGATCAATATCATGGCTTCATAGCTTGGCACTTAAAAAAAGAGGACTTGATATACAATAACGTAAAGGTTTAAATGCAAAAATAGACTTGCCTACATTATTAGTTTCATACCTTATCAAAGCCTTTTCATGCCAATATGAATCATGCCTATATATCTTAGAAACTTGAACAAATTACTCATAAATATAAGACCAAAAAGTTTAATTCAGTTCGAAAACAGATTAGCCTACATTATAATGTTATTGTTTCATACCTCGAAGCCTTCAGGTCAATATCATATCTTGAAAACTCGACAAAAACTAAGAAATAAAAAAAGTTTATATGCAAAATAGCCCCTACATTACATTTTTTTTTTTTCACATTTCGTCAAAGCCTTCAGGTCAACATGAATCATTTCTGTATAGCTTGAAACTCTAAAAGGACCAATGGCCTCTTTCACAGTTCGCCATGATGTAAATGTATACAGGTAAAGGTGACGTAATTGGCAGCATAAAACAATGAGCATGGATGTGCTATCAGTTAGAGAAGTATCAAGGCACCTCTCCATTCGAATTTGATCTCTTGTGGACACAACTCAATTTGCTTATGCAAGAGCAGCGCTATGCGAGCTTTTTATTTTCCTTTATGTTTCCTTTGCTATAAAAAAAAATAATAATGATCATAAAAGAAATGGATTTTAGAAATAATTATGAGAAGAGTAGTACTTCATTATTTAGTAGTTAGTGGTTAGTATAAGATTACATGCATGTAATGTCACCTGTTGCAGATTGAAGGTGTGTCTGTGGCTGACGCAGGCATCTACCAGTGCCACGTTCCCGTCAGCTTGGAAGAGGAGGAGCTCAAGGTGGAAGCCGCCCAGCCAGTTGTGGTAAGATTTTAATGTTGGATCATTTTCTTAAGAGGTGGACGAATGTGAGTGTTTCTTTCCAGGAATAGATCGGTAATGCCTTTATTTTTATCTGGGAAGCCTGGAAAGGGTTGAGAACTTGAGAGATATAGCAAAGTTAAGGTTCAAATGCAAAAAGAAAAGTTTTAGTTGGTTCATATCTGCCATATGCCATCAGATCAATATCATGGCTTCATAGCTTGCCACTTAAAAAAAAGAGGCCTTGGATATACCATAACGGAAAGGTTTAAATGCAAAATAGACTTGCCTACATTATTAGTTTCATACCTTATCAAAGCCTTCATGCCAATATGAATCATGCCTATATATCTTAGAAACTTGAACAAATTACTCATAAATATAAGACCAAAAAAGTTTAATTCAGTTCGAAAACAGATTAGCCTACATTATAATGTTATTGTTTCATACCTCGAAGCCTTCAGGTCAATATCATATCTTGAAAACTCGACAAAAAACTAAGAAATAAAAAAAAAGTTTATATGCAAAAATAGCCTAGCCTACATTACATTTTTTTTTTTTTCACATTTCGTCAAAGCCTTCAGGTCAACATGAATCATTTCTGTATAACTTGGAAACTCTAAAAAGGACCAATGGCCTCTTTCACAGTTCGCCATGATGTGTTAGTAAACCTGCAAATCAACACCAAAGACTTAGAAAATTCATTGCGTAGTGTTTTGTGTTCATGCACAGGTTAATACTTCTGAGGAAATCATACAGGACATCTCTTGTGTGTGTGGTGCTGCATCGAAAACCTAACCATTACGGAGTGTAAAAGACTTAAGTTTCGTTCTGGAGATTACAAAGCCACTACGATGGTCTGTGGAATTGGTTCTAAGAAATATAACAACCTGAAATTTTTGTTAAGAGCAAAAATAGCCTACCGTACAGTCGTGGGACACAAGTGTTGACACAGTTTCAAAAAGGTTTCGGACGCCGCTAGCGAAAGACGGCAACTATCCAGCAGAGCTGGACGACGCGGGTTCGAGTCCCCACGCTACCACTCGGATCTTTCGGTCACCACCGAGTGGCTTAAAACTACCCACATGCTGTCCTGAAGACCACCCATCAACCCGAACTCTAGAGGAAGCCGTCCAAGCGAATCAAGAACGAGTTCCGGGGGCAGCATGAACCAATGCAAGATGGCGCCACTATAAACACTCGCCTGCGCCAGAACGGGCTGGGACGACCATCAGGCCCCACCTAGAAGAAGCCTTGGGCCGACCATCAGGCTCCACCAGGAAGATGCCTACCGGCGCAACAGGCAACGACGGAAAAAAAAGCTACATTCGATTTATATGTGACGTGTGTGTGTGTGTGTGTGTGTGTGTGTGTGGTGTAAGGAGCAAAGAATGTGTGTGGGTGTGAGAGAGATATTACTTAAGGAAGGCGCCAGGAGTATATTTGTTTACGAATATTTTTTTAAACTGACTAAATTAGTTTTTCTCGCTCAACATGTCGGGGATGCTATGTACTACCAGGTAATGAAGCATATTCGTGTAAAATATTAAATTAACAGGGTCCCTTTAAGAAATTTAAATGCCCCGCGCTGTTACGCTATATCGCGCCAACACATGTGGTATTTTTCAAGGCTTGTACGCACGTAAAATTCACATTAGAAAGTATATTTCTCGTGACGGATGCCGAATGTGAAATGCGTACTCTGCTGCTCAGTTCTCCCACAGACGTTGACTGGGGAGGACATTGAAAAATTTCGCTGCGCTACCAAAAACGTCTTTATAAAGACGTACAAGCGCAAAGCAACGATGAGCAAAGTTATGAACATAAAGAAGTCTTCTGGAACAAAATGAAGACCCAGGAAACACGCAAGAAAGCAACGCAAAAAAGCAAGAGTCACGACTCTATCTTCACAACAACCGCACCGCGACCACCACCACCACCACCTTTGAGTGATAACTTTTTTTTTTATAAAGGGGGACCATATGCCTTATCCTTCTCCACTAAGTGAACAAAGTATAAACAATCATATGTGAAGATTTCATGCCAGTCAAGTGAATAGAAATGGCAAAACACATGAAATGGAAAAAAAAAAAAAAACTGTAGGAGCCAAAATCTCGAAAATATGTTTTTTACACTTCAAAAAAAATCTGAAAATCAACAGTCTGATAGTCTGTTGCAAGGTAGCAATATAAACTACAACTAAATGGCAATTTTTCTCACTTTGTACATTTTAAAAAAGGTAAAAAGAAAACGGGAGACAAAGTGGAGAAGATTACACTGGGTAACAAAAAAATATTTTTGGAAAATCGTCCAGGGTTTTCCAGCTGAGTTAGACTAATTTTGATGCTCTGAGTCCGAAAATGACCTTGGTTTTGCTCAATCAGGTCAAGATTTTTTGCTACAGAATTTTTTTTATAATCGATTTTTCGTAAAAAAACAAATTTCTGCGGATCATCAGCTGAGAAACCCTGACGATTTTTTCCGTTTTCCTCAAGAAATAAAAGTCAACGTATCCAAATTCATTCAGTTTTTATTTACTCCATCAAATTTGATAAGCATATAATACTTCTAAATAAACGTTACGTGACACAAAATTTCAGTGTTCACGGCATAAATCGGCGTTTCTTCGATTCCCGTGCGTGAGCAGCTGCTGGGTTGTCTCTCTTCAGCGACCAGCAGTAGTCCGCCAGCATGACTGCATCCCACCTCCCCTGGTACCTCTCCTCCATTTGGCGCATGTCCTGATGGAACCTTTCTCCCTGCTCGTCGCTCATCGCCCCAAGGTTTTCAGGAAACTTATCCATGTGTGAGAATAGGAAGTGCATCTTTATACTCATCAAACACCCGAGTTTTTGAAAAGCCTCTATCATGCTGCTGATGAGTCTGGCGTGGTTTGCTGCCTTCGTGTTCCCCAGGAAGTTGTTCACCACCTCCACAAACGATTTCCAGGCGGCGCACTCTAGCGTGTTCATGGAGTTTTGGAACTCTGTGTCGTTGATGAGCTGCCGTATCTGTGGGCCATCGAAAATGCCGGCCTTCAGCTTCTCAATGGTCAGTCGAGGAAAGGCTCGGCACAGGTCGTTGAAGCACCTCCCATCCTTGTCCAAAGCGCGCGTGAACTGTTTCATTAACCCAAGCTTCATGTGCAGCGGTGGGATCAATATCTTCTCCCGGTCAACAAGAGGTTCGTTTATGATGTTTCTCGCCCCAGGTACTAACTGCTCTCGCGCCGGCCACTCTTTCTTTACATAGTGCTGGGCTCTGTCTCGACTGTCCCACATACATATAAAGCATGGGTACTTTGTGAACCCGGACTGCTGACCAAGTAGAAAGTTCACCATCTTGAGGTCGACGCAGATGATCCATTGGTGCTGCTCATATTGGATTTTGTCGAGCACGTACTTCACTGCTTCATAGTTCTCTTCGAGAGTTGTGGAGTGCGCAAGAGGGATTGAGGCAAACTGGTTCCCGTTGTGGAGGAGCACACGCTTCAAAGAGCGCTTGCAGCTGTCAATGAAGAGTCGCCAATCTCTCGGATCGTATTGAGAAGCGCCGAGTTTAACAAAAAGACCGGCGACATCTCGGCAGTACACGAGGTCTTCCTCCTGGCCGAAGTAGCCCATGTAGTCCTCATGCCTTCTACGAAAGAAAGTGATACGCGCGTCCTCACCAAGTAGATTTTTCTCTTTGAGTCTAGAGGCCAACAGCTCGGAGGAAGTCTTCGACAAGCTGAGATCCCGAACCAGATCATTAAGCTCACCTTGTGAAAAGGGCTGCGGACCATACTCCTCTTCTTTATCTCCTCCCTCGTCTGTAGTGGTGGCCTCGTCGTCGCTGTCAGGAAGCTCTCTGAACGCTGGTACAGGAATTTCTTCGCAGTGAGCAACTGGACGGCGGGCAGATGGAAGGTCGGGGTACTGGAGGCTGTGCCGATTCTTCCGGTTGATGCCAGTAGTATTGATGGCGCAGAAGTAACAATCCGATGCATGGTCAAACGGCTCCCTCCAAACCATCGGAATCCCAAACTTCAGTGAAGTTTTCGCGCCCTTCGTCCACCGCCGGAGGTATTCCACGCACGTCTTGCACACCGTGTGCGGTGCCCAGGACTTATCTTGGTCACCCAGCTTGACTTCAAAGTAAGCCTGGTAGGCGCGCTTCACAAATCCTGTGATGTTCTTCCTGTCCACTGACAGCGTGTATTCTCCGCAGATGTAGCAGAAAACGTCAGGATTATTCCTGCATGACCGTCGCGCCGAAGCCATATCAATGACCTGAAAAATATTAAAAAAAAATATATGTAATATGTAATAGCAGGACGCAGCTGACTGTCAGCTGTGGCTGGAGTAGGTAGGAAGACACCTACCGAACGGGCGCAAGCCACTCCCGGTGAGGTATATATGGGAGGTGAGAAGGGAGCTGAAGCCCTCCAAAGACCCTTCCCATGTCCTCACTAACCGTTTCCCTATTGTCTCACAAACACCGGAGAGTAGTTCAGCATGCTCTCTAAAGACAGATCCTCTCTTTATCCACACCACACTACATTCACATAACATATACACCTTTTTCCAAAATTCAAAATTCAAAATGGCTCAATTAAGCAATGCCTCGGAGTCCCCGCCTGGGGGGGGACCACAAATTCCCCCAGGGAGGACTCCCCTTCTGGCTGCCGACCCGAGAGGTGTCTTGATAACTCCTCGAACCTCTTTCTTCTCAATTTCTGCAACATTCGCGGTCTTCGCTCTAATTTTCATTCTGTGGAACATCATCTCTCCTCCTCTAAACCTCACCTTCTCTTCCTTACCGAAACACAGGTTTCTGAGGCTACTGACAGCAATCTCTACTCTGTTCCCTCCTACTATCTCTATCCTAAATTTCAATCCAAAGCTGGATGTTGCGCCTACGTGCGCAACGACATCACTTGCTCTCGTGCCCACGACCTTGACTCTTCTGAATTTTCCACCATCTGGTTAAGACTTCACTGTCATTCTATTACTAAATACATCTGTGCTGTTTATCTCTCACCTGACTCTACCAACTATGTAAAATTCTTTGACTATTTGAATTCTAAGTGGAGCACATCTTGACCCACTCTCCTTCGCTGAAATCTCCATCCTAGGAGATTTCAATGTTCACCACCAGCTTTGGCTTTCATCCTCTTTCACTGACCATCCTGGTGAACAAGCCTACAACTTTGCTATCCTCAACGACCTAGAGCAGTTGGTCCAGCACCCTACACGTATTCCTGACCGTCTTGGAGATCGGCCCAACATTCTAGACCTCTTCCTTACCTCAAACCCTTCTGCTTATTCTGTCAAACTGTTCTCTCCGTTGGGCTCCTCCGATCACAATCTTATTTCTGCATCCTGTCCTATCGCTCCTGTACACCCTTTAGACCCACCGAAGAGGCGATGCTTCTGGCATTTTGCTTCAGCTCGGTGGGACGACCTGAGGATGTACTTTTCCGATTTCCCGTGGAATGATTATTGCTTCCAGGATAGAGACCCCTCTGTGTGTGCTCAGCGCATCACAGAGGTGATTGTCTCTGGAATGGAGGCATACATTCCTCGTTCTTTCTCTACTCCTCACGCTAAAAAGCCTTGGTTTAATCACGCTTGTTCTCGTGCCGTCAATGATAGAGAGGTAGCTCACAAAAGATACCAGAGCCTTCAAACTAATGCTAATTATGAACTTTACATTTCTGCCCGAAATCGTGCCAAATCTATTCTCCGACTAACCAAAAATTCTTTCATTAATATAAAATGTCAAAACCTTGCTTTCTCTAACTCTTCCCGTGACTTCTGGCATCTAGCCAAAAACATCTCCTCCAACTTCACTTCTTCATCTTTCCCTCCACTCCTCAGTCCTGACGGCAACACTGCCGTCTCATCTATCTCTAAGGCTGAACTCTTCTCTCAAACTTTTTCTAAAAACTCCACTCTGGACGATTCTGGGCATATTCCTCCTACTCATCCCCCCTCTGACTCCTTTATGCCTGTTATAAAGATTCTTCAAAATGATGTTTTCTATGCCCTCTCTGGCCTCAATCCTCAGAAGGCTTATGGACCTAATGGAGTGCCTCCTATTGTCCTTACAAACTGTGCCTCCGTGCTGTCACCCTGCCTGGTCAAACTCTTTCGCCTCTGCCTGTCAACATCTACCTTTCCTTCTTGCTGGAAGTATGCCTTCACACAGCCTGTACCTAAGAAGGGTGACCGCTCCAATCCCTCAAACTACCGTCCTATTGCTTTACTTTCTTGTCTATCTAAAGCTTTTGAATCAATCCTTAACCGTAAGATTCAAAAGCACCTTTCCACTTCTGACCTTCTATCTGATCGCCAGTATGGGTTCCGCAAGGGGCGTTCTACTGGTGATCTCCTATCATTCTTAACTGACTCTTGGTCATCCTCTCTTAGCCGTTTCGGTGAAACTTTTGCTATTGCGCTGGACATATCAAAAGCTTTTGATAGGGTCTGGCACAAATCTTTGCTTTCTAAACTACCCTCCTACGGTTTCTATCCTTCTCTCTGTACCTTTATCTCCAGTTTCCTTTCTGACCGTTCTATTTCTGCCGTGGTAGACGGTCACTGTTCTTCCCCTAAATCTATTAACAGTGGTGTCCCACAGGGTTCTGTCCTATCTCCCACTCTTTTTCTGTTGTTCATTGATAATCTTCTTTCCAAAACGAACTGTCCTATCCATTCCTACGCCGATGATTCCACTCTGCATTATTCAACTTCTTTTAATAGAAGACCCACCCTTCAGGAACTTAACGACTCAAGGCTGGAGGCTGCAGAACGCTTAGCCCCAGACCTTACTATTATTTCCGATTGGGGCAAGAAGAACCTGGTGTCCTTCAACGCCTCAAAAACACAGTTTCTTCACCTATCCACTCGACACAGTCTTCCAAACAACTATTCCCTATTCTTTGACATCACCCAGCTATCACCTTCTTCAACACTAAACATCCTCGGTCTATCCTTAACTCAAAATCTCAAATGGACACTTCATCTCATCTCTTACTAAATCAGCTTCCTCGAGGCTGGGCGTTCTGTACCGTCTCCGCCAGTTCTTCTCCCCTGCACAGTTGCTGTCCATATACAGGGGCCTAGTCCGCCTTCGTATGGAGTATGCATCTCATGTGTGGGGGGGCTCCACTCACACAGCTCTTCTGGACAGAGTGGAGGCAAAGGCTCTTCGTCTCATCAGCTCTCCTCCTCATACTGATAGTCTTCTACCTCTTAAATTCCGCCGCAATGTTGCCTCTCTTACTATCTTCTATCGATATTTCCACGCTGACTGCTCTTCTGAACTTGCTAACTGCATGCCTCCCCCCCTCCCGCGGCCCCGCTGCACTCGACTTTCTACTCATGCTCATCCCTATACTGTCCAAACCCCTTATGCAAGAGTTAACCAGCATCTTCACTCTTTCATCCCTCACGCTGGTAAACTCTGGAACAATCTTCCTTCATCTGTATTTCCTCCTGCCTACGACTTGAACTCTTTCAAGAGGAGGGTATCAGGACACCTCTCCTCCCGAAACTGACTTATCTTTCGGCCACCTCTTTGGATTATTTTTAGGAGCAGCGAGTAGCGGGCTTTTTTTTTTTTTATTAATGTTTACTTTTTTGTGCCCTTGAGCTGTCTCCTTTGCTGTAAAAAAAAAAAAAAAAAAGGATGACTGACTGACACGTATGCAGCTAATTTAGAGAAGTAAGCTAGTTGTGTAATTCGATATATTCTTCAAGAAAAATATGATTGAACTCAAAACCCCTGATATTAGCATATGTATAGCTCGTCAGGTAGCCCTATGGCTGTATCTCAAAAAGTTGACCTGATAGAGCAAAATCAGTGTGATATTCGGACTCAGAACACCAAAATTAGTCAGAATTAGCTGAGAAACCCCTGACGATTTTTTGGTTGTTACCCTGTGAATTATTAGTGAAACTATTTTTTCGAAGCCGAAACAAAAAATCAAAAATTTACAAAATGAGAAATGTACATATATACACAAATGTTCTAGGGTATTTTTTTTTTCAAAGTAATTATCTAAAAACTAAAGTCTGTGAAACAAATAGAAGATTTTATGCTCTGTTTGAGTTTCCCCTACAAATTCACCCAAATTTCACGAAATTCACAGAACGTCATACATTTACACCAACAAACAACATATTAAAATTTCAAAGACATAGGACAGACAGGATTTTTCTTACGAAACTGTGAGCATCAACTGCACGACGATTATGTTTCTTTAACCCGAGAACGTTGGGAGACCCTTTTCAGGGCTTTCACAAGTCGGGGCTGTGGTACGGTGGACCCTAAAAGGGGCTCTCCATAAAACACCTAATTCGAGCTATTTGTAGTCGGTGGTGGCATAGCGCAACCCACCATGAATATCCGAGGTCATTGTGGTGTGTAAGTGATCTTCAGGTGGGCTTTTTTGTCAAAGGTGGTGCTGTAGGGTCATGGCAGGCTGACTTAGCTATCCATACAGTAATCACTCGTGAAATTCTCTTTAGTAGACAACAAGCGACTATTGGCTAGATGCCACATGTCACGAGACTGTTTATTTTGTGACAAACACTACTCAAAAAGAATGGAGTTTGAGTAAACGTAAATATTTTTAACGGCTTTTTGGTTATGAGAGGAGTACTTTGATGTACATTCCCTGTTCTTTTCTTTGTCTCAAAATGCAGTGTAATTTTGTCGTTTCTCGGCCACTTCTCGGCTTTCCCATAGCCGAAGCCCACGGGTTAAAAAAAATCTGTTATGAATGCTCTTGTTTCCACTAGTCCACGCTCTGTAATAAGATATTCTGCATTCCATAAGTTAAATACTTGCTTGGCTTTGGTCGTCAGTGTGCATTCTGGAGAGAGAGAGAGAGAGAGAGAGAGAGAGAGAGAGAGAGAGAGAGAGAGAGAGAGAGAATTAATTTCTCTCTGCAAATTTGCTTAAAATAATAGCCTAGTTTTCTTAAATGCATAATAATAACTTAATATTCGTAAATGCAAAATAATAGCTTTGTAATTCAATTCAATGCATAATAGCCTATTAGTTTCCTAAATGCACCGGCTGGCATGGACGATGATGTTATTGCATAACATTGCCAAGCGAGAGAGGTGGTCGTAAAAGATGCAAGAAGTTACGAGATGTCTAAGAGCGTTATTGTAAGTTGCGAATTTATCGTAAGAAATAAAATAAAAAAAAAATAGCAAGATGTAAGAAGCCATTTTAAGTCTTTTAGTGGTCGAAAGAAATGGAAAAAGTTGTAAGATAAATTTAAAGTGTTCATTGTAAACTGTGAGTGGCCGTAAGAAGTTGAGAGATGTATAATACGAGTGTTCATTGTATAATAATTGCTTGTGTGTTGGGATGTTTACTTATGTGGAGTTTAATATGAAGTGACTATAAATGTGATATAAATGCTTTTTTTTAATAATGGTGTATGCACTGAAGAGATGAATGTATTAGGAATAGCCTACTTGTTATACGTGCTTTATATGATTAATGAATGTGGAAGTACACAATGAATGCTTCCTTAATAATGCTTTATGTGTTTAAAACAGTATGAATTTAAAAGAAATTGCCTACTTTTTATTAATGTAGTATATGATTGATGAATGTGGATGTATAATGAATGCTCTCTAAATAATGATGTATGTGTTTAAAAGCATATGAATTTTAAAAGGAATAGCCTACTTTTTCGTATTTGTATATGAGTAATAACTGGATGTATAACTAGTCTTTTCTTAAAAAATGTTGTGTGTTATTAAGAGGGAATGAATTGAAAAGGAGTAACCTACTTTTTTATCAATCTTGTATATGAGTGATGACTGTGGACGTATAAGTATTCTTTTCTTTCTTAATAATGCCGTTTGTATTAGAGTATGACTTTGAGGAATAGCCTACGTTTCTTTATTAATCTTGTATATCAGTAATTACTGTCGATGTTCTAATAATCTTTCTTAATAATGTTTTGTATTAAAGAAAGCATGAATGTATGAGGAATAGGCTACTTTTTATTGGTGTTGTATATGAGTACTGAACGTGGATGTATATCTACTATTTTCTTTCTTAATAATGTTGGATGTTGTTAAGAGAGTATGGATTTAAAAGGAATAGCCTTCTTTTTTATTAAAGCTGTATGATTAATGAATGTGGATGTATAATGAATGCTTTCCTAATAATGATGTTTGTATTAATGAAAGCATGCATATATGAGGAATAACCTACTTTTTGTTAGTGTTATATATGGTTAATGGATGTGGGTGTATAATAAATAGACAGAAAAAAAGGAGGGGGGGGGGGTGCTAGAGAAGATATCGAACAAACTACAAAAGGCCTCCAACACTACCTTACCACGGGCCGCCTTTGGCAAATTGTTGTTAGTGCTGGCGTTCCACTGCCTCTGGCAAAATTGTTGTTGTTTTATGTTTACCAGCTCGTTGACTGGATGGGCTATGGTTAGAGCACGGCAGAGGTGCTAGGCGTCAGGCCATGAGGCCCTGCCCAGCTGGTTGGGGGGAACGGGTGCATCCTGCACCCGTAGCCGAGCGAGCAACTCAGCAGTCTTTAAGCTGGCTCAAAGGCCAGGGCCCGAATTCACAAACAGACTCAATAACTACGAACTAACATAACTACGCACTATTGATTTAGCTACCGACGTTAAGGTCAGATTCACGAAGCAAACCTTAGATTGTAGTTAGAGGCGCGCTAAGTCAGCGAGGCCGCTGATTGGTTGATGACGTCATTGGCCTTACAGCGAATCGCAAGCACGTTTACAGAACCGTCAGCCAATCCTAGGGAGCCCCCTCCAGCTGCTGGTTCAAGAAACCCATTCTCTTTTTCCATTTTTCTTCCTTTCAAGGCAAACTGTACTAAATCGTAATCTACGAATTCAATTATTTCGTTGTTTGCTGCACATTTACGTCAAAGTAGCTCTGCTGTTCGATGTCTTGTTACCTACGAACATGCTTATGATGAAGAAAAAGAAGATACGGAGAAGATTGAGGCAGGAGAAAGCAAATAGAAATATGGGACAGATATCGAGGCAGACAGAACGGAGGACGGAAGGAAGGAATAGGGAAAATTAAGACTGTCTTGCCATATCTGCAGCCCAACTCATGGGATAGCTGTCACTCGACAAAGGTCCATGGTCCCTCCAAGGATGGGGGCGGTGTCACGGGCAAAATTAAGCCCGGACATCCACATGCCTCTGTTATCTTAGCTCAAGCTCGTGTATGTGGGGTTCTTTTCGACTGATATGGCGTCTAGAACTAGCATAATCATCATTCTTTATTATGATGACAAAGACCATGTCAAAATTTGCCTCATTAAATAAGAAAGTACATACAGTTCGGCAGCTTTCCCTCGTCGCCAAGCCATCCTCCAGAGCAGCACTCCGACACCCATGATCGCACATTCATTTTTCTCAGAAAATAGGATACCAATCACATATACATCAATATATTTCCACAGGTGAATACTTAGGGCATGTTCACACCAAGTTGCGACACCTGAGATTCATTAATAATGACAAGGGAAGGAAAAATATAGGCCCCTGTCATCGATAAAATTGAGCCTCGGGCAGAATTGAGTCTGGGCATCTATATGCCTCGGATTTCTTCGCTATTATGTATTGTAAGATCGTTCTGTTGACATGTATGGGTAAATGAACGCTTTCGGTATCTATATATAGAAGGAAAATGCAAAATTATCCCTAGTAAATCAGAAAGTACATAAAGTTCAGCAACTTTTCCTCGTCGCCAAGCCATCCTCCACGGCAGGCAGAGGAGGGAGGTCTGCTGGCAATCCCCCGGCCGGGTGTTGCCATACCGCCCACACTTATCATATACCTCTCAAAGGGTGCATATCTCAACATTTTATAAAGAAATGGGCCTCCTCTACTCGCAAAGTTATATTTCAAGTTGAAAAACGCGATTTATAAGCATTTATACGTAAATCTGATAATATTGTTAGCGTTACCGTTAGCTCCGAGGCAGTAGTTATTTAACAACAAATTTACCGTCACACAGAGCGCGGTAAACGTTTGTAGATCCGCGCGCTAACCCGTGACGTCATCGATTAGTTTGTAGTTAGCTCTGTGAATCTCGATGTTCTCAAAACTACGCACTAAGGGCCCAAAACTACGAACTAAGCCTTTGTGGATCCGGGCCCAGGAGAGTTGCTCGCTGGACGAGTGCTAGCGTTCCACTGCTCTGGCAAAGTTGTTGTTGTTGTTGTTTAATTTTTACCAGCTTGTTGACTGGATGGGCTTAAAAGAGTCCTGCGGAGGAGCTAGGGTCAGGCCATGAGGCCCTGCCTGGCTGGTCGGGGGGCACGGATGCGTTTGCACCCGTAGCCGGAGCCGAGCGAGCAACTCAGCAGTCTATAAGCTGGTTCAAAGGCCAGGGGAGTTGCTCGCTCGACGAGTGCTGGGCCCGTATCCTCGACAACTATTAATACTAAACTTGGTATTAACTTCCGACTTTAGTATTAACTTCACTCTCAAAGTGTATCCTCAACAACTATTAGCCTAATACCTACTATTAACTTTGGTATTAACTTGGGAGTGCTGGCGAGGACTTCTAAACACTTAATAGTAAAGTTAATAGTGAATCCCAGACCCAGACCCATATAAACATGGCCACCGGACTTCCTCGCCCAGCCCGCCTCCGCAATTTAGAGTTTGATAGGACGCTTTGGAACTGTATAACGATGGTGAACTTTTCAAAACATACATATTAGACCGTGCAGGAATGGAGTATGTGACTGATTTGGTGAGAAGAGAGCTACAAGATCCAGTTCAAAGGGAGCATTCCCTCACCCCGGGGTTGAAAGTGATTTTGACCTAAGATACTTAGCTACAGGAAAAATGCTGCAGTGTTCAAGTGATGAGTTTGGGGGTAGGCCAGAGTAGTGTAAGAAGGGTGATTGCGAAAACTCTGGCCACCCTCAGTGCCCCGTAGGTAGTCGGAAGGTTTATCCAGTCTCCCCTTGATAGGGTGGAGATCCGTGAAAAGCAAGCAGAATTCTACCAACTTGCCGGTGTTGTGGGAGTGATAGATTGCACCCATGTGAAAAAAATGGCACCAAAGGAAAACGAAGTAGTTTATGTCAACAGAAAAAAAGAAAAAAAAAACATAGCATGAACATACAATTAGTGTTTGAGGCCTTTGTTATTGACTAAAATGAGAAATATTTGAGTTAAGGAAAACAAAACATGGGAATTTTTTTTTTATTTGTAGCAGAAAGGTACACACATGCAAATGAAAAAGATGACATTAAAATTGCATTAAAATGTAATTTAGAATATGATTTATAATTATTGTTGCTTTAAAATCAAGTTAGAAAACAAATTACTCCTGCCGGTTATTCGTATTGAGATAATGGTGGTAAGAAAGCTTGTTAGAGACGTCTGCCAGTGTGAGGGAGGAGGAACGAAAGGTCGAGGTGACCACATCGCGAACATCATGACTTATAAGTGAAGTAAAACGAGGTTACTTGGTTTCTGTTTACAAAGTTCCAAGTGGAAAAACAACTTTATTGTGAATTCAGTGTATACTTTTCTGGAGTATTGTGTTTACTGAGTGAATTGGTGACCAATCTGTTGCTATTTGTGTCTTGCATGAGGATATATATAATTGGATTCAAAGCTATGGTATTAATGTGCAATAGTCATCATAACAAAATACGTAGTAATTAATTACATATGTCAACCTATTTATTTTCATGAGATCATGGTATGCGCACTGAAAAACATAGCTTTTTTTATCTTGGCTCCATTACAAATTCAGTATATAATTACTCTATTAGTGGAATCTAGTTTTCAGCATCTTTTATTATTATGCCAATATTCTAAGCACTCAGCTTGCAAACATGCTTAGGTTTATGTTGTCAGCTTGGGTCGGACTTATGTGAACACTTGACCAAGTGACCTAAGATTACTCAATGCTCGCAAAGCTATGGTATTAACGTGCAATGGTCATCATACCAAAATACGTAGTAAATAATTATATATGTCAACCTAATTATTTTCATGAGATCATGGTATGACCGCTGAAAAACAGCTTTTTTTATCTTGGCTCCATTACAAATTCAGTTTGTAATTATTCATATATTCAATAAAGTAGTGGAATCCAGTTTTCAGCATCTTTTATTATTATGCCAATATTCTAAACACTCAGCTTGCAAACACACTTAGGTTTATGTTGTCAGCTTGGGTCGGACTTAGGGGAACACTTTACCAAGTGACCTAAGATTACACAATGCTACCATATAGGTATACTACATATTTGAGTGTGAGTTCATCAGAGAGCACTGAAGAGCAGCATGAGTCTAATTAGGTGCTAATGAATATCCTGCCTGCATCACAGACTACATAAAATGCAAATATGATCGGTGCCTAAAGGTGTATTTATAAATAATGATAAATATATATATATATATATCATATATATATATATATATATATATATATATATATATATATATATATATATATATATATATATATATATATATATATATATATATATATATATATATATATATATATATATATATATATATATATATATATATATATATATATATATATATATATATATATATATATATATATATATATATATATATATATATATATATATATATATATATATATATATATATAAAAAACTGTCTGCCCTAATGTCCCTCCCACTTTTGAAGTCCAAATGACGCCCCTGATTGTAACAACGTATCTTGTAACACCCAGGGCCAGTGTGACATCCGGGCTACCACAGTTTCCCCAGGTAGTAATTTTTTTATCGACCAGCCCGAGAGGGAGGATGATCAGCTGGGTGAGCTGCACACGGACTGCCCGGGCCGGGATTCGAACCCGGGCCCGCGTAGAAGCCAGGCATGCTGACCACTAGACCACAGAGGCGTTTTGGAGCCCAATCTCAAGTGAACCCACTCACAATGGCACACAATTTTTTTTCTGGTAAATTTTGTGCTTTGAATGAATTTGGTAACCATTTCTGTCGAAAAACAGCAGAGATTATTTTTCACCCCTTCCACCCTAACCTCCTCAGTAATAAAAAAAAGTGACAAAATCATAGCCTTGAGGCAGCTACATTCAGCCCCAGCATTAAAAAATTATACTGCTACCCTATGAAAGGCATCTCTTAACTCCGATGAAGTAGGTGGTGACTGGTGGAGCAGCTTCATTGTCATCCCTTGCAGTGGTAGGTGTCATTGGGCCAGCAGATGATGAAACAGTGGCTGGTGTCATAGGGCCAGCAGATGATGAAGCAGTGGCAGGTGTCATTGGGCCAGCAGATGATGAAACAGTGGCTGGTGTTATTGGGCCAGCAGATGATGAAGCAGTGGCTGGTGTCATAGGGCCAGCAGATATTGAAGCAGTGGCTGTTGCCGGAGCAGCTAATGGTACCTTTTCAACAAATAATGAACAATGTGCTGGGATGGTCTCTAGCAATATTGATAAAGTGTGTATCTACAAAGAATATGAATTTAAGGGTGATTAATAAATTGTTTTAATAAGAATATAAAACTTTTTGCCAAAAACATACAGGCCAGTCAATATTTCACTGATGCTTGACTGTTGCTGCTGCCCTAGCACATCATGTCAATGCTGAATGGCTCTGGTACCCCTTCAAATACATGAGACGATCAGCCTATGATGTCATGCACCAGTTTATCTACCACAGCTAATGTCATAGTTATATAGGCAGGCCCCTGCGTATCTGTGGTGCCACACGTGTGGGGCACTCAGGTGCTGGGGGAAATGTCATTGTTATGAAGGGGCAGGGGTAAACCAGTGTATGCTGTGAGGCATTGGTGTGGAAGTTCCCTGTCTGAACTGTGCAGCTAGTCCCCACATACAGTGAGGGCCTTTTTTACTCCCTCAGGGGCTGTGCAGCTGAGAGAGTGGTGTACATGAGTGTGAGTGTGTGAGTAAGTGTGTGCCTGTCTTGGCTAAAACCCTTCACTGGGGGAAGACAACCAAGGTATTTAGATAGATTGATAGTCACTGACAGATGAACATTAAAAAAAATTCTATATCAAATATGCAGTTCACTGCTATGAACTTATTAACTTTAAGCTGAAATAAAGGCATTGTGGCCAGTATAGCTGCATTCTGTGAGCACATAAAAAACTAACTAATATAAGTTTTACATTTAAAGACATAACAACTAAAAAAAATTACCAGTCTGCCGCTGCTCATTCTTGCACTGGGCAATGTGAGGCTTTGATTTTTGTTGTACGTTGTACCAACGCCTCTCACAGTCATCCTGCGTACGGGGTCCACTTCCAAGGAAGACACTGTCAGGGTATAAATGTGAAGCAAGTTTCTTAATCGTTTCACTATGGCATGCTTTTTATTTCCCATACCTTCTCCAATAACATTTAATACATGCTGTGATGGAAAGCTAAATCAGTACCAGTATTTTATTTACATGCATCATAAGACATTAACTTTTTAGTTATTATGAACATGGCCATAAATACTACTGTTCATTACCTACTTTTCTAAAATGCTTTTCACTAAGTAGGATGATATTACACAATGCAGCTATACAAAAAAATTCAAAGCATTAATCTTAATTCCATTCTTTTGAGTACTTCTAACCTTGCATTATATCACCAGAAACTGTTTGACCAATGCTATCAAAATAATATTTTAATCTTACTTTACCATTCTCATCAAATCTACCTATTCCGATATAGTCTTAACATAAAATACTTGTTAAAGTGTTGAGAATCTGGCATGCCCAACCCCCACCCCCCCAAAAAAATCTAAATAAGGAATAAATAAAATAACAGCTAAATATGACTTGACACTCTTGTACTAACCCCCTTTCCACCCTAACAAAATTGGGGACCTACCATGTTAGGTTAGGACGTGTTAGTAGGAGTTGGTTTAGTTATGTTAGATTGTTGAGGGAGTGGGGGTTGCAGCAGAAATGGTCATGATGATGCTATTCACGTGGAGCAGTAGCAAAAGTATGTTCTGTTTGGAAACTCTGTGGTTGTGTTCGTATACAAAAAATACCCATTTAACGAGGTTAGGTTAGTTTATAAGTTACTTGAATCATGAATATGTTAATATGTAACAAAAATAAATAAAAGCGTTAACCATAATTTCATTATCTTGAGTACATTCCAATCTAACATTATATCACCATAATCTATTTGACCAATGCTATAAATATACTATTTTAATCTTACTTTACCATTCTCACGAGACCTACCTTTTCCCATATAGTCTTGACATAAAGTGCTTGTAAAAGTGTCCATAGTCTGGCATGCCTAGCATCCCCCCCCCCTTCCCCCCCCCCAAAAAAAAAGAATAAAAAGAGGGCAAATATGCCTTAACTATCTATACCAACCCCCTCTTCCCCCCCCAACAAACTTGGCATCTTAAGTTAGGATGTGTTCGGTAGGATGGGTCAGGTTTGACATGGTTAGGTTTAGTTATGTTAGGTTGTTGAGGGAGAGGGGGTTGTGGCAGAAATGGTCATAATGGAACTATTCAGATACAGAATAAAAAGGTATGTTCTGTTTGGAAGGTCAGTGGTTGTGTTATAATGCAAAAAATACCCACTTGATTAGGTTAGGTTAGTTTGTAAGCTAACTGAACCATGAATATTTGATTACTAACCTTGTTACAGCTTCTGCCACTTCAGTCCACGCTCTCTTCTTATCCTCAGGGGTGATACTCTTCCTATAACACCCTCTGAGTATACGTATTTTTTCATGAATTTGATGTAAGAAGACCGTTTCATCTTTCGACCAATTAAACTAACTCCTTTTCTGCGCTGGTTCCCCGGCCCGTAGATGTGCTCAATGGGACAGATGACGTGGTTATGGTGCGGTAATTTCAGCAGAGCAAGTCGTGACGCAGGAGGGGAGATAAGGGTATTGACGAGTGACGGAGTAAAAGCAGCCTTTGTTTGAGCTTCTATCTCCCACAAAACTCAATATTTTCTTGTGTTTGCCATTTTTTATGTTTTTGTTGTACATTTATACATGTTTTCTTTATTTTTCTTTTGAAATATTTACTTAATTCATGTCGGATGTTTACGTTTTGCACGGAGGCGTCCTTAGCAACGAGCCCGCCATAAAGAAGAAGAAGAAGATAATAGTAGTGTAGCGGCAGCCTAGGCCGCTACAGCGAAAACCAAACATTTATGTTTGTGTGTTTTCGAGGCAGCATACGATGTAGCTGGTACAACGCCGTTTGGGTCCGTTAAAGCCGCCTTGTAGGTTAAAAGACAAAACTAATAACCAGTGGTAACTCCATTGAGGAAGACATTTATTTTTGAGGCTATACATGTATTTGAATATTATGAATGAATACTTATAATGGTTGATATACAGTAGTGTTTATAATATTAGCTCTTTGATGATGTTAGTTGCACATAATGTCGCTTATAATAATAAGAATGATTATATACATTTATAATATGTAGTGACTCGTAAGAAAAGAAATTAATGTGTGATGAATATGTGTAATAGATGAAATGGAATAGTGTGTGTTGAAAGTGAGAGAAAAGAAAGAGAGCGTGATGAGTTACGGGTAGACTGAAGAAATGGAAGATGGAGAGAACGGGATGAGCAATAGAAAATGGAGAGACTTAGAGGGTCACTAGAGTAGCCAGGATTTGCTAATACTTACACTCAAAGTTGACGAGGATAGCTTTTACTCTTAATAATTTGAAACTATTAACTTTGATAGTAACTTTAAGAGTAAAAGTTGATAGCTCGTGAGGATACGGGCACAGATGAGAGAAAAGATGAGGAAGGGAAGGGAAAGAAAGATAAGGGAAGGGAAGGGAAGGGAAGGGAATGGAAGTTTTGTGAAGGGAAGGGAAGGGAAGGGAAGTCTTGGGAAGGGAAGGGAAGGGAACGGAAGGGAAGTCTTGGGAAGAGAAGGAAAGGGAAGGGAAGTCTTGGGAAGGGAAGGGGAGGAGATGAAAGGAAGGGGAGGAAGGAAGGAGGGAAGGAAGGAAGGAAACACTTTCTTTCATTATATTCTCTGGGTGTTTATTGTCCTTAAGCGAGATACATGGAGACAATCACGTGGCGTATAATTATGTGATACAACTGTGTATATAGAGTCTAAGCAATGACGTCACCTGCGGACACTGCTTGGCCTGGCTCAGCGCGCGCTGTGATTGGTCCATTTCTCGTTTAGGCTGGGCTGTTTCGGACTCGCTGAGGATGCGGCCGGCCGTGGTGTGTTCCGGGCCAGGCAGGACCCCGGGCCGCTTCTGGAGGAGGAGGAGGAGGCTGTGTTACTAGTGTTAATGTTTATTTTTTTTATTATTATTATTATTATTATTATTATTATTATTATTATTATTATTATTATTATTATTATTATTATTATTATTATTATTATTATTATTATTATTATTATTATTATTATTATTATTATTATTATTATTATTACTATTATAATTATTATTATTATCATTATTATTATTATTATTATTACTACTACTACAACTACTACTACTACTACTACTACTACTCTTATTATTACTATTATTATTATTAGTAGTAGTACTATTATTATTATTAATATTATTGTTGTTGTTACCTCCCCTACCAACCTACCAACTTATCATTTAACATGAGCACACCAAGCGCGAGCACACACACACACACACACACACACACACACACACACACACACACACACACACACACACACACTTACTTAGTTCCGCTTCGAGACGCTGTAGTGTGTGGTACATGTCCACGATCATCACGGTCAAAACTGCCATCATCTCTGCCACCTCCACTAGAATGGGCGGATATGTAGTGGCTTCTGGGGTGGATTGGGGTGTAGTGGGTAGTGGAGTGGGCGGGGGTGGAGAGGCTGGTGGAGTGGGCGGAGTGGCTGGTGTGATGATTGGGAGCGCAGTGCAAGTGGGTCTGTTTTCTGGCACGAGCGCTGACAGGTTAATTCCTTGATTGGGGCAGCCAGGTGGTGGTGTGTCGCGTCTCCATCTTGAGGCTTCGTAACCCACCACCTCCACACTCTGTAGCTTGTCAATGGTGACCCAGGAGTAACACGCATTATAACTATTACCAAGCTGTACAAGAAACTCCACATAGTCACTGTAGCGATACACACCTATCCACAACTCCCACCAGGCGGCTTTGGTAACGTCGGGGAACACGTCCTTGGGGAACCACGCTGGCAGGCCCACACGTCCTGAGGCGGTGTCCGTGAAAGCCTGCCCACCCATATAAAATATTTGTGCTCTTTTTGCTGCTACTCTCTGTTTTGTTCTATCTGGTTCAGGTATTGAGAAAAAAGCATAAATGTAGGAGGATGTCTGAGCCAGTTTCACCATTTTATGCAATTTTCTCTCACCAACGCCCACATACATACCATTGTTTCTAAATTGCCAGAGGGTGTTGGAAGCTGCCGTGGCCCTCACCTACGGACCATTCCATGCTCTTTCTGATGGTACTTTCCGTTTTGTTCCATCTCGTTAAGGTATTGAGAAAAAAAAAATGTAGGAGGATGTACGGGTCATTTCCACCATTTGTACGATTCTCTCACAAAACCGCCCAGAGTTATAGCTTTGTTCCTAACTTACCAGAGAGTGTTAGGAGCCTACCATGGGTTTACCTTATGAAACATTTTATGCTCCTTTTGCTGATACTTTCGGAATGTCTCTATCTGGTTTAATTATGGATAGCAAGGAAAAAAATGTCAGAGGAAGTACGGGTCAGACCGGCCATTCTTCTTAGGACACTACCAAAGGTTACTGTACATCTTTGTAATTTTTGCCGGGCACTAGTGGAGTGTTAGGAGCATGCCATGACGTCATCGTATAGGCCATTTAATGTTCTTTCTGCCGCTACTTTCGGAATGTCTCTATCTGGTACAGGTATTGAAACAAATGAACAATTGCAGGATGGTCTTTGTGTCAGTTTCACCATTTTTTACAATTTTCATACACCAACCTCTGGAGTTTAAGCTTTGTTCCTATCTTATTAGAGGAGGTTAAGAGCCTGCCATAGTCTTAACTTCTGAATAATTCAATGTTCGTTTTGTTGCTACTTCCGGAACGTTTCTATCGTATTTGGTTGTTGAAAAAAATTAAACAATACAGGAGAAAGTGCTACTTTCGAAATTGCTCTAAGCTGTACGGAAATACCAAGTAAATGCAAAAATATGAGAGGATATACGTCTCAGGTTGTCCATATTCTTACATTTTCTGTCGGAGTGTGTCGGCTCCAACATTTTATCGCAATTTCCGCACACCAGACACCTTGACAGAGGGTGTTGGGAGAATGGTCCTTTGTCTGCTATTTTCGCAGTGCCTCTAATAGTAGTAATAGTAGTAGTAGTAGTAGTGGTAGTAGTAGTAGTCTTTTTTTTTTTTGCAACAAAGGAGACAGCTTAAGGGCATACAAAAAAAGAAACAATAATAATAAAAAAAAAGCCCGCTACTCGCTGCTCCCAAAAATAGTCCAAAGAGTTAGCCGAAAGTGAGGTCAATTTCGGGAGGAGAAGGAGGAAGAAATACAGATGAAATAAGATTGTTCCAGAGTTTACCTGCGTGAGGGACGAAGGAGTGAAGATGCTTGTTAACTCTTGCATAAGGGGTTTGGACAGTATAGGGATGAGCATGAGTAGAAACTCGCGTGCAGCGGGGCCGCGGGAAGGGGAGATGCATGCAGTTAGCAAGTTCAGAAGAGCAGTCAGCGTGGAAATATCGATAGAAGATAGAAAGAGAGGCAACATGGCGGCGGAAATTTAGAGGTAGAAGACTATCAGTAAGAGGAGGAGAGCTGATGAGACGAAGAGCCTTAGACTCCAGTCTGTCCAAGAGAGCAGTATGAGTGGAGCTCCCCACACGTGAGATGCATACTCCATACGAGGGCGGACAAGGCCCCTGTATATGGATAGCAACTGTGCGGGGGAGAAGAACTGGCGGAGACGATACAGAACGCCCAACCTCGAGGAAGTTGATTTAGTAAGAGAGGAGATGTGAAGTTTCCAGTTAAGATTTTGAGTTAAGGATAGACCGAGGATGTTTAGTGTTGAAGAAGGTGACAGCTGAGTGTTGTCGAAGAATAGGGGATAGGTGTTTGGAAGATTGTGTCGAGTTGATAGGTGGAGAAAGTGGGGTTTTGAGGCATTGAAGGACACAAAGTTCCTTTTACTCCAATTGGAAATAATAGTAAGGTCTGAGGTTAAGCTTTCTGCACCCTCCAGCCTGGAGTCATGTAATTCCTGTTGAGAGGGTCTCCTGTTGAAAGAAGTTGAATAAAGCAGAGTGGAGGCATCAGTGTATGAGTGGATAGGACACTTTATTGTGGAAAGAAGATCATTGTTGAATAAGAGGAAGAGAGTGGGACAGAGCCCTGTGGAACACCACTGTTCATCGGTTTAGGGGAAGAACAATGACCGTCTACCACAGCAGATATAGAACGGCCGGAAAGGAAACTGGAGATAAAAGAACAGAAGGAAAGAATCCGAAAAAGGGTAGTTTAGAAAGCAAAGACTTATGAAAGACTCAATCGAAGGCTTTCGATATGTCTAGCGCAACAGTGAAAGTTTCACCGAAACGGCTAAGAGAGGATGATCAAGAATCAGTTGAGAAGATCGTCAGTAGAACGCCCCTTGCGGAACCCATACTGGCGATCAGATAGAAGGTTAGAAGTGAAAAGGTGCTTTTGAATCTTCCGGTTAAGGATTGATTCAAAAGCTTTAGATAGACAGGAAAGTAAAGCTATAGGGCGGTATCTTAATAATAGGAGGAATATGCCCAGAATCGTCCAGAGTGGAGTTGTTACAGAAAGTCTGAGCGACGTGTTCAGCCTTAGAAATAGAAGAAACGGCAGTGCTGCCGTCTGGGTTAAGAGGGGGGAGAGAGGAAGAAGTGAAATTGGAGGAAATATTTTTGGCTAAGTGTCAGAAGTCTCTGGAAGAATTAGAGAAAGCAAGGTGTTGACGTTTGCTATGGATAAAGGAGTTTTTGTTAAGTCGGAGAATAGATTTGGCAAGATTCCGGGCGGAAATGTAAAAGTCATGGTTAGCGGGAGTTGGAAGACTCTGGTACCTTTTGTGAGCTGCCTCTCTATCTTTGACAGCACGAGAATAAGCGTGATTAAGCCAAGGCTTTTTAGCATGGAGAGTAGAGAATCTACGTGGAATGTATGCCTCCATTCCTGAGACAATCACCTCTGTGATGCACTGGGCACACCCAGAGGGGTCTCTCTCCTGGAAGCAGTAATCATTTCACGGGAAATCGGAAAAAAGTACATCCTCAGGTCGTCCCACCGAGCTGAAGCAAAATGCCAGAAGCATCGCCTCTTCGGTGGGTTCAGAGGGTGTACAGGAGCGATAAGACAGAATACAGAAATAAGGTTGTGATCGGATGAACCCAATGAGAGAACAGTTTGACAGAGTAGGCAGAAGGGCTAGAGAAAAGGAAGAGGTCTAGAATGTTGGGCCTGTCTCCAAGACGTTCGGGAATACGAGTAGGGTGCTGAACCAACTGCTCTAGGTCATTGAGGAGAGCAAAGTTGTAGGCTTGTTCACCAGGGTGATCAGTGAAAGAGGATGAAAGCCAAAGATAGTGGTGGACATTGAAATCTCCTAGGATGGAGTAGTATTAGTAGTAATATTATTATTATTATTATTATTATTATTATTATTATTATTATTATTATTATTATTATTATTATTATTATTATTAATAGTAGTAGTAGTAGTAGTACTATTATTATTATTATTATTATTATTATTATTATTATTATTATTATTATTATTATTATTATTATTATTATTATTATTATTATTATTATTATTATTATTAGTAGTAGTAGTAGTAGTAGTAGAAGTGGGAAGACCCGAAGCTAATCAAAAAGAGAGGAGGAGGAGAGGGGGGCAGGAGGGAAAAAAGATGATGATGATGATGATGAGGAGGAGGAGGAGGAGGAGGCGAAATAAGAAAAGATACATACATAGGAAGAACAGACACAAGAACACCAATCGGTCTATGGCGAGGGTGTCTGTTACTACCGCTACTACTACTATGGGTTTCACTGGCCGTGTTACACTGTTTTTCGCAAATAATTCCTAAACAAATTGTCGGATCAGTATGGTATTTCAACACCAAGCCTTTTACACCCCTACATAATTTATGGCCCACATAGCATATTGCTATATGTGTTTACGAAGGAGTTTACTCCTGTATATTAAGCCGAAGCCAGGCATGGTCACTAAGGTCGTATGCACATTCGAACGAATGTGGGGTACTCGTCTAGCCCCGCCTACACCCCTACCAACCCCCAGACTATTCCCTCCCTACCCTTATACCTCACCCACCCCCTCCCCGTCTCCCTTAACCCCTTTATCACCGTCCCGCACACGTGTACGTGATAGGGAGGTATGGTACTACATACCATCACGTACATTGGTACGGAATACATTCGGAGTAAATATTAGAATGGTTTTGCTACCTTGTTTGGCGTCTGGGGCGGTGATAGTAGTTACTAAGATGCTCTACTAAAAAAGTAGTGGGCTCCGCCTACTCTGATAGCATGAAATCAGTGAGTGATACGTCATGTCACGCCACGACAGCGATGATGAAAGCGAGGAGGATGATGATGTGTTCCTGGACAGTGACTGCGATTAAATCGTGTACTATCATATTTGCCTATTTTTATTCCTACAATGCATACTCGTATATCGATCATAATACTTTCATTTCATAAAAATAATACAATGTATAACATACAGTAACTTCATAATATCCCACAGCATATTTTGTATATTTATTGCCTCAAATGTACTTGATAAAGCTACAACGCCATTATTACCATTAGGCATCAATAAACAAAGATGCAGTGATGCAGAGAAGAACAATTGTGCAATTTATATGGAACCCTATGGTTATGAACGACACAAGTCAACAAAATAATATAATGTCAACTTGACCATGTTGTGTGATAAATACACTATGTTCTAAAGAAGAACAAGTTATTACAAGAAAGTCAAGGCCACAGGTAATACAAATAGAGCGTGTTCATTCGGCTGGCCATAGGACCTACGTACAGCACATTTGCCTCCTACTACATTTGCGTAAACATGATGTTATACAGTAATGAACAACGTGATATACGTTTTGCCTCCATGAAAGCTTGCAGTACTCCCACGTTACATGTTAAGTAATGTTGAAAGCTGCACACACTGCATTACTTAGATGCATACCTATATGACATATGTAGCTATAAGTACAGTACATAAAGTAAACGGTATAACATAATGGAAGAGGCAGGAAATTGAGTAATGAGGGGAGGGGAGGGTAAGGAGGAGACGGGGAGGGATACGAAAGGAGGCTGGAGGGGGGAAATATGGGAGGGTGGTGGGGGTGTTTGGGGGGTGGGGACGCGTCCTCTGAAAGTGTAGACGTGACCTCCTGGCTTCGGCTTAATATACAAGAGTAAACTCCTTCGTAAACGCATATAGCAATATGCTATGTGGGCCATAAATTATGTAGGGGTGTAAAAGGCTTGGTGTTGAAATACCATACTGATCCGACAATTTGTTTAGGAATTATTTGCGAAAAACAGTGTAACACGGCCAGTGAAACCCATAGTAGTAATCTACGTGTGGTAAGACAGGACAGAAAAGATGAAGGCTCCTCCCCACCCACCTCTCCCTCCGGCAACGTGCCGGCAGGAAATAGTTAGAAGAGAACACCATGTACCTTTAAGGAAGAAAGGGCCATGGAAATTTTACAGTAAAGAGAGAAATAAGAGGAAATTACTACCCTTAACTTACACTACTGGTAACCTAAGCTGAGCGGGAAAATGACTTCATTACATAAGAACATAAGAACATAAAAATACAGGGAGACTGGAAGAGGACGAGTGGCCTACACAGGGCAGCCCCAGAATCCCCCCTAATACTCACGATGGGTGAGGTGTAGTTGCAGGGGCACAGGTGGAGGCTTGATCCTCGTTTTACCGGCGGTACTAGGCACGCACCAGTAACCTGTCACCTTACTGCACCCACACCTCACTCCACCTGTCATGCGGACATTAACTGTTGCTTTACTCTATTGTTAACTTACGCTACTTGCAATCTAGGTTGTGGGGGAGAATAGTATGAATTTAGGTTGACGTCTTGCTGCTATCTGTCTGAAAACATACGAAGAAGGGTCGGTATAATCTTATGTCCCTGAAGTACTTATCCAAAGAAGACTTAAAGCTATTGATACTCTGTGCGTTAACTACTGACGGTGGGAGTCTATTCCAGTGATCGACGACTCTGTTATTGAAAAAACTTATGCGCACCAATGTGTTACATCGGTTTCCCTTTAACTTCATATCGTTGCTGCGTGTTCTTGTGTTGGTGTCTCTCTGGAATAGACTATCTGGGTTAATGTCGAATCCATTAAGGATTTTAAACGCTTCAATTAAGTCCCCTCTTATCCTTCGCTTTTTTAGGGAAAACATATCTAAACGTTTTAAACGCTCGTCATATGGCAAGTTTCGGAGCGCTGGAATTTGTTTGGTTGCTCGTCGCTGTATCTTTTCTAGCAAAACTTGATCTTTGATATAGTTAGGTGACCAGAACTGAACGGTGTATTCTAGGAGTGGTCTTACAAATGCTAAATATAATCTCTTCATAAGTTTGGGTGATTTATAATCAAAGTTTCTTGAGATTAATCCCAACATCATATTGGATTTTTTACTCGCTGCAGAACATTAATCGCTCATTTTAAGAGTGTTACTGATAATGACATCAAAATCTTTTTCTTGTTTTACTTCGCTGAGCTCATGTCCTTGAATCTGATATTTAAAGTTAGGATTTTTTTCACCCATGTGCATTACTTTACATTTATCTACGTTAAAACTCATTTGCCATTTTTCGCTCCAATCGGCAAGTCTTATTAAGTCTGACTGAATGTTCTCGCAACTTTAACTGTTCATTAACGTAACTCCTAATTTGGTGTCGTCGGCGAATTTGGCTACTTTTGATAGGATATCAGTTGTAAGTCATTCACGTAAATTATGAATAGTGTTGGCCCCAGGACCGAACCTTGGGGAACGCCACTGGTGACGGGTTGCCAATCCGATGCTTCACCATTAAGAACTACACGTTGTTCTCTGTCGGTGAGCCAGTCATGAATCCATGCACATAGATGGTCGTTAATACCGTGGGAATGCAGTATTGAAATAAGCTTAACGTGAGGAACTTTATCAAACGCTTTCTAAAAATCTAGGTAAATTACGTCATATGGGCTTCGGGCGTTAATAGGTTGGTGGGGAAGACCGATTACTACGAAATCCATGCTGACTATCAGTTATCAATTCATTTGTTTCAAATAAAGTGATCATTTTATCCCTGATTATTTTTTCGAATAGTTTAATTAGGACAGACGTAAGGCTGAGAGGACGATAATTACTGGCTTGTTTTCTGTCTCCTATTTTTTAAAGATCGGGGTAATATTGGCCTTTTTCCACTCAAGAGGCACACTGGCCTGTGCTAATGACTTGTTGAATATTAATGTTATGGGTAATTCTACCTGTTGGCTACATTCCCTTAACACATGAGGAGATAAATTATCGGGGCCCGGAGATTTATTTGGATCTATTATCTGCAGGTACGCACGCACTTCGCTGATATCAGTTTCGGTCAATGCAAGCTTATGTTCTTCAGGGCCTTGAAATTTTTTCTTTGGGGTTGGAATCGATGTCATGTTCTCTTTTGTAAATGCGCTACTAAAGGCTGAATTTAGGACCGACGGCATGCTTTTATCACTAATCGTATTGCCACTTGGCCTGGTAGCTGCGGGGATTATGTTTCTTAAAGGCCCCTCTAAGCGAGAAAAATGAGAAAAAATAATCACTTACCCAAACCATTTCATAATATATATATATATATATATATATATATATATATATATATATATATATATATATATATATATATATATATATATATATATATATATATATATATATATATATATATATATATATTTATACGCATTTGTGATCAGTTTATGCATCATCTATTTTGGGGGGTTTATATCATGGCAAAAATGTGGCCCGTCGCTGGTACATGGTAAAGCCACAAATTTGTCCCATGGCTGCTTCCGGGTTGATAGTAGTGGGCCGATATTATTTTTAACAGCTTTTTTGTTTCTTATGTAACTGGAAAATAACCTGGGAGGCGAGCACAAAGGAACACAAAGGAAGAACAAACAACAACAGACCTGCTGGTCCTTACGAGGCTGTTTGTGACAAGCTACACTAACTATCTAATCAAAGGTGGAAGATGAAGAACAGCAAAGGCGAAGGCTCCTCCCCACCCCCCCATCCCTCCAGCCAAAGCTGGCAGGAAAGGAAAAAGAACCATGCAGCATGGAAAAGCTGCATGGAATTTATGTAGGAAAGAGAAAAGAACTACCATTACTGCTACCACCAATCGGGCGATAAAAACGGACAAGGATACCAGTATTCGAAAGAATTTAACGTTATTATGACAATGAGTAATATCTAAGTTGCTGGTTGGATTCAAAATACTAGTCTAATCTATTCTTGAAGGCCGTAACTGTTGTACTTTCAACGACATCACAGGGTAGAGAGAAACATTAACAACTCGATTGAAGAAGTATTTAGCTTCGTGCGACGAGAATCTTTTACCACTTATCTTCAAGTTGTGATTTCTTCTTGTTCTATTTGATCGATCAATTGTAAAGTAATCTTCCGCATTAATATCATTGAATCCCTTAAACATTTTAAACACTTCTATTAGATCGCCTCGCATTCTTCGTTTTGACAGGCTGAATAAATTTATTTCTTTAAGCCTTTGTTCATATGATAAATTTCTCAACCTAGGAATCATCTTTGTTACTCTTCGTTGAACCCGTTCCAACTTTTCTGTCTTTTCTGTAATAGGTAGACCAAAACTGTACACAGTACTCTAGACGGGGTCGAACCAACGAATTATACAGTTTCAATATTACTTTTACCGATTTATTATTAAAGACTCGTCCGATGAAGCCAACCAATTTGTTTGCAGTTTTAACTACCTCTGAACAATGCTGACCGGGCTTTAAGGGGAGCGTCTGCCATGTTCTAAGATATTATCAGAGGATCACCATTTTCTCACAGGGGATGTGTACCTTGAGTAGGAACATCATGTACAGTTTTGGTGAAGATTTGTTGAAAAAAAAAATTATGAATTTATTTTCAAAAATTTCAAAATTTGGAAATTGAAAAAAAGCATATTTAGAGTTTAAATAGCTCAAAAATAAAAACACCACTGGAACGGGCATACAAAATAAGTGTATTCCTAGAGATTACTTTTCCTTTTTTTTTTTTTTTGTTTTTTTTGTTTCTTCAAAGTTTAAACTTAGAAAATTTATATAAAAATTTTGATGATGTTTATCCAGATTCTGATCACTAGCATTTATAGCTATTTTTTTTCTCTTTCCAACGCTATCTTTATGTTTGTGCTAGGTCCATAAATAACTTAGAAATATCAAATAAATGAGCGATTGACCATGTAATGAGAAAAAGAAGGAAAACTAAATTTATCGATCGCCCATCGATTCTGCTCTCCGATGACAATGTATTGGTAATGAATGTCAATGTAACTCTAACCCTGTGTAACCACAACATCTTAGTGCAAATTAGCATTGCATTTACAGTTGTTGTGTCCCATATTTTGCATTCTGTCCCCCTTTGTCGGAGGTATTACTTGGTCGAAGCCAAGGGTATCAGAAGACGCCACCTTCCTCATTGTAGCCAGGTTTTGGGACTAGAACTGACCAGGCTGATAGTCTGCACTTGGTGTTGTCTTCAGTCTCTTCATGGCCTTGGGTCTTTGGTGCCTTTGCAGCTCCTTTGTTTGGCGTTTCAAACCCTTTTCGATGTCTGGGTTTGTGAAAGTGCAGCCTTTTTTTGGCGTTTCAAACCCTTTTTTTGTCTGTCTGGGTTTGGTTTGGTTAGGAGGCTGCTCTTCTCGTACCCAATATTATGTTCCAGGGTAGCAGGCTGAGTGATAAACTTAACCCTGTAGTAGCCAAAAATTACGGACATAAAAGCACTGATTCATGTATGCATATTTTGGCGCGTAAAGCGCTCTGTATGGCAACACTACCAGATATTTAAATGGCCGCCAGACCGCGCGAAGATTTAAATTTTAAAAAACTAACCTCGCCACGTGACACCCCATTGTATCCCTGGTATGATGAGCCCATAAAGTGAATTTCGAGGAATTAAAAATATTCATCACAAATACCCCCCCAGACGCTCCCCTTAAATCGCTTGATATAGTGATTCCAAGATCCTTTTCTTTACTTACTGCAGAATGTTGTTGGCCATTCATTTCGTACCGAGGGAAGGAGGGGAAGAGGAGGAGGAGGAGGACGCGAAATAGGAAAAGATGGAGGCGAAGGAGGAAGGGGAGAGGGGGAGGAGGAGGAGGAGTATATGGATTAGGAGGAGGAGGAGGAGGAGGAGGAGGAGGAGGCAGATGGTGTTGCGCATTCCAAATAATCGTGACGTCATGTTTGTGTATGGGAGAACCCGTTGATGGGCAAGTGCTTGACAAATGGAATGTGTGCGTGTGTGTGTGTGTGTGTGTGTGTGTGTGTGTGTGTGTGTGTGTGTGTGTGTGTGTGTGTGTGTGTGTGCCCTTTGAACAAAATGAATGTCAAAAATGCTCGAATAAGTGCAAGGAGCAGGATTGAAAATAATTGATTCCAAGAGAGTAGTAGGCAGTGGTCGACTGCGCCGCCGTGTACGTATGGAGGGCTCCTTTAGATTACCACACCTATTATCCCACCTTTGACGTAGCCTGTGATAACCACCTGGAAAGAACCAACATCAGCCTCTAGAAGTCTTGCTCGTGTGATCTCAACTTAAAGTTAGGTTACTGACGTAGAGCACCTTTGACCTCTGCTCAGTGTTGGGCCAACCGTAATCGGGCTCCACGATATATCTTGTACTTTGACAATCGTATTAAAATTGCCACTATTGCTACGATATTCACCTGGTTTAATTAATTATCAGGAAAAGTTTTTTTTTAGGAATGGTACTACGGTGGTAACAAAGGAGTGGTCGAATAGTCCTACACGCACGTGGATGGCAACGCTGCTAGATTGTCGTACCAGCCCCTTATATATATATATATATATACACACACACACACACACACACACACACACACTCGCGCGCACGGAATATTCATAGCCTATCCCTCCTTCTCCTCCTCTTCCTCCCCTCCCTCTCTTTTATTTTTCCTTTCTTCATATTTTCTTCTTTTTCGTCTTATTTGTTCTTTCTCCTTTTTTTCTGGGGGGTTTTTCTTGGTATTATTTTGATATAATACTTTTTTTCTTTTTTTCTTTTCTTTTTCTTCTCCTCTTCTCCTTTTGTTATTCTTTTTTTCTTTCCCTTTTCTTCTTTTTTCTTTTATCTTCGTCTTTTCAATTTTCTTTTTCTTTTATTATTTTCTCCTTCATCTCCTTCTTATCACCATCCTTCCTCCTCCTTCTCTTCCTCCTCCTCCTCCCCCTGTATATTTTATCCTCTTATTTGTTAACATTCTCAGTGCGCGCATTGAAATTCTCTCTAGTTTAAGGAAATGGTACAAATGGATCTAATTCTACGTGCGCTGTGAATGTTTTCTCTCTGCTCGCGTCCTTGTGATGTGATTATTTTACCTACTTTTTTCTCATTTGCTTTATTATCGTTTCTCTTTTGTTTTCTTTTACTTAGTGTACGGCGTTAGGGTCTGTAGTGTTAGGGTGTGTAGAATTGTAAAGCTAGCAAAAGTGTTCCTAAAGTCGTGCTGGAAAAATGAATGGCAAAAATGCTCGAAAAAATGCAAGGAACAGGATTGAAAATAATTGATTCGGGCAATAAAATTATGAATATTGTTCTGAGATGGTAGGAAAGGTAGGTAATATAATTTAATGCCATTGGAAAGCAAAATACGTGAATCACCATATGTCCAAGGAATAGGATTGAAAATAAGCGATTCGGGCAATAAAACTGAAAATTGTAGTGCGATGGTGTATTATAGTGAGGAAAGATCCATAATATAATATCATTGGAAAGCAAAGTGCGTGGATCAGCATACGTCCAAGGAATAGGATTGAAAGTAAGTGATTCAGGCAAGAAAACTAAAAATTGTAGTGCGATGGTGTATTATAGTAAGGAAAGATATATAATATAATGCCATCGGAAAGCAAAATACGTGAATCAGCATAAGCCCAAGGAATATGATTGATAAATATAGTCGGTTTCACGAGAGCTGGCGGGTCAAATCCTTCAGGGATGGACTCGCGTACTTGGTATCATTGCTTGGGTGACAATCTCTGCGTCGCTCATTGGCTGTTGTTTACTAGATCTAACCTACCGTGACATAATCTACTATCTCTTGTTCTCTGGTCCCTCTTTAAATCAGAACAGGCACCCAAGCAATGATACCAAGTCCGCGAGTCCACCCCTGAAAGATTATGGTGATTCAGGCAATAAACCTGAAAAAAAAAATGTAGTGGGATGGTATATTATGGTGAGGAAAGATCTATAGTATAATGCCATTGGAAAGCGAAGTGCGTGAATAAACAGAAGAGAGGACCAAGAAGAGGAGGAGGAGGATGAGGAGGAGGACGACGACCTAGCGATACAGGTCAGAAGAAGAAGACGGAGGAGGAGGAGGTTATCATTTGTCATTTGTTTTTTTGTTTTCGTATCCTCGAACATGTGGAATCTAATGCTTTATTTTTATAGCAATTATTTTTTTCGATAAGAATGTTCCTATTATATACTTTACTGCATGAAAAAAGAGAAGGTATTTGTCTCTTTTACTTTGAATAAATTAATGAATGAAAAACTGGATAAATATAAGTATTTTTTCGTGCTTTTAAATAATAGTAAGTTCCTGAATCATTTTACAACATTTATTTCTCATTGAGAGAGAGAGAGAGAGAGAGAGAGAGAGAGAGAGAGAGAGAGAGAGAGAGAGAGAGAGAGAGAGAGATTCTTCCTCACAACGTAACTTTTTTCTCCCACATTTTATCTTCAAAGTTATACAATTTTTTTTTTTTTATCTTCCCACACATGTTAAAATAATTACATAAACTTCATCATCATCATCACCACTTGTTACGACATCAAAATCATCTGTTTCATCTTCATCATCATCATCATCATTCTTACCTGTCATTTCATCATCTTTATCTTAATCTTATTTATCTGATTGCTTACCTGGAAATACCTAGTTCAAGAATGACAATACACTCTTATTATTATTATTATTATTATTATTATTATTATTATTATTATTATTATTATTATTATTAGTGGTGGTGGTATTCTGTTTTTTTTTTAACATTTCACCTCACACCTCTACCTTCACACTCCCTTCCTCTTTTTTCCTCCATTGCTGTCTCTCTCCTTATATATTATCTGTTGTTATCTTCTTCCTCACATTTATTCACCTGTCTCTGCTCTCTACCTGTTTATCGAATGTGCTTCTTACATTGCTTCTAATTCCAGCTCCTCCTCTGCTCGCTCCACCTATGTAATTCCTCTTTATTGTATCATATCATCTCTATTAACACAGTATTCCCCTCCTCCTCCTCTTGGTGCTCTTCCTCTTCCCTCTTCACAATTTCTCATCCTCTTTCTCGAATCTACTCCCTGCTATTACCTCTCATTGAACTAAAACCTTATCTTTTTACTCTTCCTCTTCTTCTCTTTCCTTATATCCTCTCCATCACCAAATATCCCCCTCTTCCTCCTTGCAGCATCGTCCCTATCCTTACATCATCATCACTTATCCTCCTGCTCCCCTTCCCCTTCCTCCTATCTATTTCTTCCACATCATCACTTCATCCTCATCTTCTTCTCCCTCATACAGTGTCTTCGCGGTCTGTGTTTCGATTCGCCTGCAGAGATCCTTGTATTCGGCCCACTTTCTGATCCCCTCCAAGAGCCAGTGGCCGTAGTACTTGGGCTGACTCTCCCTCTGCTCGCACCCCGGCAGGACCACGTTCACGTTGGCGTGGAACCGTGGCTCCAGGAAGAATGGGACGGACAGCCTGCCAAAGGAAAGGTGAGAGAGGTTTGGAGATGTTGTTTGCCGTTTGAGTTCCTTTTGCTCTTAGGCTTAGAATAGATAGTGCCTGGGGGAGGAGGAAGGAAAGGCTGTGTGGGAATGGCGAGTTTGTGTTGGTGATGGTTAGGTTAGGTTAGTGGTGCAGTGTTACCAAACCCAACACACATATACTTTCACGAACCCTGACCTCCAAAATCTTTCAAAGGGTCATATTCTTACGTATCTAGCCTAATATATCCATCCTAACCTATCCAACTTAACTTAACCTAATTTAACCTATCTACTATTCCAACAACAACAACAAATAAAATTACCTATCCAACCTAACCCAACCAACCTACACACACCTATTCCACCACCAACAACAGCAACAACCTTACCAAACCAACCTAGTCCAGCCTAACATAGCCTACCACCACCACCACCACCACCAGGCTCACCTATCACCACAGCAGTCGATCACGCGGTGTTTGGTAGCCTTGAGAGCCCCGCCGCTGGTGTAGGAGAGCAGCTGGCCGATGTCCATGACGAGGTGGCCGGGTTTGTGCGTCACATCGATGATGGAGTCGTCCTTCCACCAGCGAACCTGCAGCCCCGGGTACTCGGCAAAGGTGGCCAGCAGCGCGACCATCGTGGTGTCCTGGTGTTCGGCCGTCTGGATCACTGTAGGGGAGGAGGGAAAGTGTGTGAAAAGGAGATGTGGTTCGAGTGCGTGTTTCTTTTGGTTTTAGAGATAGAATAGGTGACGAAAACTTACTGCATGACGGAACTTTGGTGCCTCGCTGACTGTATCACTATAACGATGGAGGAAGAAAGATGGCAGAAGGTGTGTTTAATGTTTTGATGGTCTTTTGTTTTAAGGCTCAGAAAAAGTGATAAAATATCTTTGCTCATGGCTTAATATGTCTGTTTGGCTGCTTGGATTACTGTGAGAGGGAGGAAGAAAGAGAAAAGGTGTCTCAAGCAGGTATTTTTGCGATCTCTCAGTTCCTTGTTTTTAGACTAAGAAGAGATGAGGAAGGAGATGATAACGTGGCAAGACTTTCAATTTACCCGGAAGAAAGGAGTTTGAAGAAGACGTGAAAAGAATATGTCAGCTAGTTTTGCTTGAGGACATAGAGAATGCAATGTAAGATGACGATAATTGAAAGGTGATGAAGATGATAACGTATTGCAAGACCATCAATTTACCCGGAAGAAAGGCGTTTGAAGAGGCCGTGAATAGAACATATCAGTTACTATTGCTTGAAAACCCAGAGAATGCAATGTAAGCTGACGATAACGTGAAAGGTGATAAAGAATATGATAACGTACTACAAGACCATCACTTTACCCGGAAGAAAGGCGTTTGAAGAGGCTGTGAATAGAACATATCAATTTGCTTTTAGACCCAGAGAATGCAATGTAAGATGGCGATAACGTGAAAGGTGATAAAGAAGATGATAGAATAACGTATAGCAAGACCATCAATTTACCCGGAAGAAAGGCGTTTGAAGAGGCCGTGAATAGAACATATCAGTTACTTCTCCTTTTAGACTCAGAGAAGGCAATGTAAAATGACGATAACGTGGAAGGTGATAAAGATGATAACGCATAGCAAGACCATCAATTTACCTGGAAGAAAGGAGTCTTAAGAGGCCGGGAATAGACCATATCAGTTACTTTTGCTTTTAGACTCAGAGAAGGCAATGAAAGATGGCGATAACTTAAAAAGGTGATACAGATGATGACCTTACAAGACACACCATCACTTACCCGCGTCACCGTCACGGGCTTCATATGTCGGGTTGGGTCTGGCCGGGTAGCGGATGAGCCGGAGCGTGGAGAGATGCGGATCCCTGAAGATGTCGGCGTAGAAGTCGCTGGGTGCTCCGTAACCTTCCGCAATCAGGCTCAGCAGCTCCCGCGAAGCCTCGGTCATCTTCTCGTGGTAGACCTCCATCCATGTCTGACAGAAAGAGAGGTGGAGGAATGGTAAAGATGAGAGGTAGATGTAGATGAATATAGTGTTGATTAGTGGTAGATAAGTAAAGAAAGGCAAGAAGAAGGAAGGAAAGATAGCCAGAACGAAAGAAAGAAAGAAAAAAAGAGAGGTTGGTAAAAGGGTTGAAAGATTGAAAGAAAGAAAAAGAAAGACAAAAAGAGAGAAAAACGAAAGAAAAACAAACAAATAAAAAGAAAAAAAAGGAAGAAAAAGAAAAAGAAAAAACACACAAAAAACAAAGAAAAATATAAAAAAGATACAAAAATATACGAAAGAACGAAAGAAAAACAGAAAGGTTGAAAAAATAACTGAAAGGTTGAAAGAAAGGAAAAGAAAGACAGAAAGAGAGAAAAAACGAAAGAAAAACAAACAATTAAAAATAAAGTAAATAAAAAAAATATATATATATAAAAAGATAGAAAAGAAAAAGAAAAAGAGAATCTAACATCCTATCCCCTTACCCTGAAGTTCCTGCCCTCCTCGGATTCCTCTAGACTCTAGAGGCCATTGGTTGTCCTCGATGATGAACTTCTCCTCCAGCGATATGAGTCCCTCCTTCGGCTTCCCCTGCTTCGGCCTGATCTCGAAGGCTAGGAAGGAGAGGACGCGGTGGTTGTGGTGGTGGTAGGGGTGGTGTGTGTGATGGTGGTGGTAGGGGTGGTGCTGGGTAGTGGTGGTGGTGATGATGGTGGTGGTGCAGGCGAATTTAAGTTCCTCATCACCATTCTTACATTCGTTTCACCTTCAATTCACTATCTTCATAGCCACCACTATAACCACCACCACCACCACCATCATCTGGGTAAATAGCTCACTGATCAATCGACTGATTACAGACAGACAGACAGACAGATGAATATTCTCGTTCGTGTCGTGTTTCGTCAATATTATTCAAATTTATCAACGTGCATAATTTGTTTCTATATAAAGAGAGTATAACCCTCTTGATAACGTACTTACTGCATGTCGTGTCATTGTACCTCATTACAGCTTCGAGTCATTTGCGTCACTTATCATTCAGAATCGTTTTTATTTTGTCACGCACCTGGAACTAGAAACAGAGACCGAATCCAGAGTAGCTTGCTGATTGGTTAGGTCACAGCATTATCTTGTATGGTCGCGAGAAGGGAACTCGTAACCGTGTATCATAACAGCCATCGAAACAAACAGATGATCTCACTTATCGGTTCGGTCGACACGCAATGCAACAACGAGACCGACAAACCACAAAGAAGAAGTAACAGATGAAATTACTCCGAAAGTTACTCCAGACCCACACTTGATCTCCCTTCTTTCTCTATAAGACATCAAGTTCTTATATATCCTCAAGGTCTATGCCAAGTTTCGAAGTCATCCCTCACGTTCTATCGTTCTCAAGTTTTATGCCAAGTTCAGAAGTAATCCCTCAAGTTTTAGTGAGTTTTCAAGTTCTTAAAGCCCTCAAGTTCTTATAACTCCTCAAATTCTATCAGTCATCAAGTTCAAAAAATTTATCGAGTCATTCCTCTCATTCTAGCAGGTCTTCAAGTTCTGTGCCAAATTCCCAAAGTCATCCTTCATGTTCTAGTAAGTTCTCAAGTTTTCATAAATCCTCAAATTCTGTCAGTCATCAAGTTTTAATAATTTCTCAAGTCATTCACCACGCTCTAGCAGGTCTTCAAGTTATGTGCCAAACTCCCAAGTCATCCCTCATTCTGCCAAGTCCTCTAAGTCCCCCAGTCATCCCTCAGTCCTCACCTTCCTTGTGGGACACGGCGCCGGGGATGACAGGAAAGTATCCGCGGTACTCGTTGCTGCACTTAGGGTTGAAAGACTTCTTGGAGATGGCCATCCTCTGCTCCATCGGCAGGCTGGCGGAGGGAGGAGTGGTGAAGAGATGGTTATAAAAGAGACAGGGGAAAAGAGAGGAAGAGAAGAGGCAGTGGGTGGATAGGTAAGGGACATAGTGCAGCTAGATGAGAGACGGAGCAAGTAGATATTAACTTGAGAGGAAGAGACGGACAGAAACCGAGACCACCGTTGCCAGATTATCGTACTCGGAGCATCACGTATCCCGGCTTCTCACCCTTTAAATATCACCAGGAAACAAGAATAATTAACCTTTTCAACGATAACAACACAAAAAGCCAGTTATTGGGGCACATGAGGCAGCTTTTGTGGTTGAAATCGGGGAATATGAGAGACTGAGTACGACAATCGGGTAACGTTGATTCCGAGACGCGTGAACAGACCCACCGATCTCAAACACTTCGATGTCCAAGACCACACACACATTTGACAAAGCTTTCGTAGGAGTTGCGGGCATTTCAACGGGTAGTCTCAAATAAAGATCCACAGAGTCAAGTGGAGAAGCAGGGACAACGATAAAGACACGGAATAGCGACGAATACAAAGGAACGGAGACCCAGAACGATAAATATGGATTAGGGACAAAGAAATACAAATACGAAGAGACGCGGAGACCCACACAAAGGAGGACAAAGAAGACGAAGACAGATAGGGAACCACGAAGAAGAAGAAGAGGAAGAAGAAGAAGAAGGAGAAGAAGAAGAAGAAGAAGAAGAAAGAGAAAAAGAAGAAGAAGAAAAAGGAGAAGAAGAAGAAGAGGAAGAAGAAGAAGATGATGATGCTGGGATGAAAGGAACGGGAAAGAAAAGAGAGGATGAAGGGCGAGGGAAGGAAAGGAAAGGACAAACGAAAGGAGAAAAAGTGGAAAGGAGGAAGAGAAAAAAAAACAGAATTAAGGTACAGGAGAGAAAATAGGATAAATAATATGCTCGTAAGGAAGATAAAGAAGAAGAAGAAGAAAAAGAAGGAGACCCACACAGACACAACCCCCCGCCTCGACACCTGAAGAACCACTTGGAGTGTCGCAGCAGCGCCTCCTCGTCGTAGCCGTCCACGTTCTTGAGGTAGATGAAGCCCACGGTGGTGAGCGCCTCGTGCAGCTCCTTCACCAGGCCGGCCCGCGTGTGACCCTTGGCCAGGCTCAGGTCGATGACGGGCAGGACCTTCTCTTCCTCCTGTATGAGCGAGAGAGAGATGGATAGATAGATCGATAAAGAGTTAGATAGATATAGATAGGGATAGATAGAGAGAGCTTGAGAGAGAGAGGTAGAGAGAGCAGGATCTGCTCTTCCTCCTGCCGGGGCGAGAGAGAAAGTTAGACTGATAGAGAAATCGATAAAAAAAGTAGATAGAGAATTATATATAAATAGATTGATAGAGAGAGCTTGATAAATCTAGACAGAGAGGTAGAGAGGGCAGGATCTTCTTACCCACCAGTCGTGGTGAGCGAAAGATAGATAGATAGATAGAGGTAATAGAGATAAGAGATAGGTAGAGGTTGGTAGAGAGAGAAAAAAAAAATATATATATATATATATATATATATATATATATATATATATATATATATATATATATATATATATATATATATATATATATATATATAGAGAGAGAGAGAGAGAGAGAGAGAGAGAGAGAGAGAGAGAGAGAGAGAGAGAGAGAGAGTGAGAGTACATGTGCCTTTATCATATCCTCCATCAGTTTTTCGCTTCACTCAGAAAAAAAAACGACAACAACAGAAGGTCAAAGTATAGATCAATGTTGCAAGAGCGGAAAAAAATATTTGATAAGAAGATAAGATATGCGAAACTTCAAAAATAAAAAGAAAGATCGTAAAATATAAAAAAAAGAAAGAAAAAAACAATGTGTGTGTGTGTGTGTGTGTGTGTGTGTGTGTGTGTGTGTGTGTGTGTGTGTGTGTGTGTGTGTGTTTACCTATTTGTAGTATACAGGACCTGAACTCAAGCTCGGTCAGTCCTGTCTCCCACTATATTTGTCCAGCTTTTCCTTCAATTTTATTTTATGTGTGTGTGTGTGTGTGTGTGTGTGTGTGTGTGTGTGTACAAGTTCCTCTTACCATGTTCGGCGTAAACACCTGACACACAAACACACACACACACACACTCTAACACAAACACACTGTCTTCTCGGCACCACTTATGAGACGCAGCAGCTATCCGCTTCCTCCTCACGCCACGGCTTCGGGTGCTGCACTGCCACACGTCCAATCTCGCCCTCCCTTAAAAAGCTAAACTGTCAGAACTAATCAGTAATCACATCTAGTATGCCCCGTATTCTGAGACGCATTCGGGTCTCACAACAATATATTCCCTTTTTATTTTATTTTTTTTACAGCAGAGGAGGCAATTCAAGGGCAAAAACACGAACAGCAGCAACAAAATAAAAAAGCCCTCTATATTTTGCTTCGTACAAAAAATAAAGAAGAGCGAATAAAAGGTAAAAAACAAGATCAATTTCAGGTGCAGAGGTGTCTCGGTACTCTCCTTTTGAATGAATGTGTAGCGGCAGCTTAGGCCGCTACTGAGAAAGCCAAACATTTCTGTTTGTGTGTTTTCTAGACAGCTACGTTATAGCTGGTATAGCGCCGTGTGATTCGTTACGGCCGTCTGTGTAGGTTCAGAGATACGACTGATAACCCGGTGGTGACTCCATTTATAAGCAAATTTATTCTCGAGAATATACACGTTTTTACATACGGTGATTGATTATTTACAGAAGTTCATATGCGCTAATATTTACAATACTTTGCATTCTAAACTGCCCTCTTTCGGATTCTATCCCTCTCTCTGTTCCTTTATCTCCAGTTTCCTTTCCGGCCGTTCTATCTCTGCGGTGGTAGACGGTCACTGCTCTTCCCCTAAAACTATCAACAGTGGCGTTCCACAGGGCTCTGTCCTATCACCCACTCTCTTCCTGTTATTCATCAATGATCTTCTTTCTATAACAAACTGTCCTGTCCACTCATACGCCGACGACTCCACTCTGCATTATTCAGCTTCTTTCAATAGAAGACCCTCTCAACAAGAAGTACACCACTCCAGGCTGGAGGCTGCAGAACGCTTAACCTCAGACCTTGCTATCATTTCCGATTGGGGCAGAAGGAACCTTGTGTCCTTCAATGCCTCAAAAACTCAATTTCTCCACCTATCAACTCGACACAATATTCCAAACACCTATCCCCTATTCTTCAACAACACTCAACTGTCTCCTTCTTCAACACTAAACATCCTCGGTCTATACTTAACTCAAAATCTCAACTGGAAACTTCATATATCCTCCCTCGCTAAATCAGCTTCTTCGAGGTTGGGCTTTCTGTATCGTCTCCGCCAGTTCTTCTCCCCCGCGCAGTTGCTATCCATATAAAGGGGCCTTGTCCGCCCTCGTATGGAGTATGCACGTGTGGGGGGGCTCCACCCACACAGCTCTTCTGGACAGAGTGGAGGCTAAGGCTCTCCGTCTCATCAGCTCTCCTCCTCTTACTGATAGTCTTCTACCTCTTAAATTCCGCCGCGATGTTGCCTCTCTTTCTGTCTTCTATCGATATTTCCACGCTGACTGCTCTTCTGAACTTGCTAACTGCATGCCTCCCCCCCTCCCGCGGCCCCGCTGCACACGACTTTCTACTCATGCTCATCCCTATACTGTCTAAACCCCTTATGCAAGAGTTAACCAGCATCTTCACTCTTTCATCCCTCACGCTGGTAAACTCTGGAACAATCTTCCTTCATCTGTATTTCCTCCTGCCTACGACTTGAACTCTTTCAAGAGGAGGGTATCACGACACCTCTCCTCCCGAGTTTAACCTTGCTTTTGGCCGCCTCTTCTGATTCTTTTATGGGAGCAGCGATTAACGGGCTTTTTTTTATTGTTTTTTTGTGCCCTTGAGCTGCCTCCTTTGTTGTAAAAAAAAAAGAAAAAAAAAGTCTATTACCCAAAAAGGACGAAGTTAGGGCGTATATTGCAACAGAGAAACCAGATGTGGTAGCCATCACAGAGACTTGGGCCAATTCTGCACATCTAGTATCTGAACTGTCATTTCCCGGGTACGAAAGCTTCCAAAACAATCGAATGCAAAAGGAAGGAGGAGGAGTAATTTGCTACGTAAAAAGTACGCTCCCTGCCATAAAAATAGACAAACAGGACGCAGAGAGTTACGACTCCGTCTATGTGGGAATAGCCGCGAATAATAAGAAACTAACACTTGCGACCGTATACAGGCCTCCAAAACAACAGGCAGCCGACGACACTGCCCTGTAAAAAGAGCTTCACTCCTTAACACAAAGCAAAGAAGCAATAATAATTAGGGACTTTAATTGCCCTAACATTGACTGGGGACTGATGACTGGAGATCAAGAGGGTAACAGGCTTATTGAAATGGTGGAGGATTCGTTCCTCACTCAAGTTGTAACTCAACCGACAAGAGAAAACAATCTGCTGGATCTGGTATTAGTAAGCGACCCCGACCTCATTCGCGACTGTGAAGTTGGTGAAAAAAATAATGGTTGCGATTACCACTTAATCCGTTTCAATGTCAACATAAGTCACAAACTCGTAGACAATCCGTCAGTGATACCAGACTACAAAAAAGCAAATTTCAACCTAGCCCGGGAGCTGCTTCCTTCTGCAACCTGGGACCAACTTCACCTAACCGACAATACAATCGACAACGTGTGGAACAACTTTAAAGATAAGCTTTTGCAGGTAGAGAAGGCTACAGTGCCTACGAAACCCAGGCGAGCAAATGGTACCGTGGATCCACCGTGGATGAACAGAGAAAAAAAAAGGGCGGCAAAATTAAAAAAAAGGAATTATAACCTAATGAAAGAAAAAGACACAGCCGAAGCCCGTGCATAGTACCAAAACAGCCTCAGAGCTTGTCGCACCCTTATTCGGAGTAGTAAACGCAACTACGAAAAACAAATATCGCGTGACATCAAGACAAACTCAAAAAAATTCTTCACATACATCAAATCGAAAAAAAAAGTAAGATCCAATATTGGTCCCCTGACAGACGAGACTGGATCTGTAACTCAGGACAGTAAACAGATGGCCAGAATCCTCAACAGTAGCTTCGCATTCGTATTCATAGTCGAGGACATCGAAACCATTCCCGAGAGCCCTGACCCGCCGAGTGAGATCACGACCCTGGATATTGACACAATATGCGACCAAGAAGTGAAAAAGTATTTGGACAAACTCGACACGAACAAGTCAACAGTACCTGACGGTTTGTCACCACGGTTATTAAAAGAGCTTAAACAACAAATACTTCAGCCACTCACTAACATATTCAACCAGTCTGTTCAATTGAACAAGGTTCCGGTAGACTGGAAGATGGAGAACGTGACACCGATTTTCAAAAAATGAGACAAAAGCGTCGCATTAAACTACAGGCCCATAAGGTTGACATCAGTGGCAGGAAAAATACTCGAAAAGATTATTAGAGACAAACTTGTCAAGTTTTTAGAACACAATAATGTAATCTCCGACACCCAGCATGGCTTCAGAAACAAGCGCTCCTGCCTAACAAATTTATTAGACTTCTTCCAAGGTATATATAAGAACTGGGATGCCCACATCCCCAGTGATGTTATATACCTGGACTTTCAGAAGCCCTTCGACAAGGTACCGCACGAGCGACTCCTTAAAAAACTGCACTCGGCGGACATTGGAGCCAATCTGATCGCGTGGATAAGAGATTGGCTCACCGGCAGAAAACAATGAGTACTACTAAACGGACAGCCTTCCGATTGGCTTCCAGTCACTAGTGGAGTGCCTCAAGGGTCAGTGCTGGGACCCATTATCTTCAGCATATATATTAACGACCTCGAATCAGGACTGAACTCAACAATATCGAAATTTGTTGATGACACCAAGGTGGGTGGAAAGGCCCTCACAAAGACCGACTGCGAAATCATTCAGAAATACCTCAATCACATTATCGAATGGTCAGAAAAATGGCATATGTCCTTTATGTTGACAAATGCAAAGTCATGCACATTGGGTCCAGAAATAGTATCCACACATACATTATGAATGGGAAACCTCTTCAAGCGATGCAGGAGGAAAAGGATCTTGGAGTCACTATCAGCAGTGACCTGAAACACGAGAATCACTGTAAAAAAGCCTACAACAAAGCCAACACTATGCTCGGGTTCATAGCGAGGAACTTCGAGTGTAAAAAGCCAGACGTGATGCTAGCCTTGTATAATTCCATGGTAAGACCGCACCTCGAGTATGCAGTACAGTTTTGGTCTCCTAATTACAGAAAGGACATTGATTGATTATAAAAGACTCAACGACGCGCCACGAAGATGATACCAACCTTAAGGGCTCAACCGTGCGAGGAACGACTCAAGCGACTCAATCTCTTTACATTGGAGAAAAGACGCCTGCGAGGAGATATGATTCAAGTCTTCAAGTATCTGAAAAAAATCAATAACGTCGATTACTCCAAATTCTTTGAACTGCAAACCAACCTAAGAACTACAAATAACGGTTTACCTATTCAGTCTAGTCGATGTAACACAGACATCGGAAGGAGTTTCTTTTCAAACCGAGTCATCCGTCACTGAAACAATCTTCCTTCAGAAGTAGTAAATGCGAATACCATCAACTCCTTCATATATAGAATCGACCGTCACTTCGCTGCGTCAGGAGTGAGCTGAATATTAAGGTGCTTTCATCTGCTCCTCAATATCGAGGTGCTTTTCATCTGCTTCTCAATGTCGAGTTGCTTTTCATCTGCTCCTCAATGTCGAGGTGTTTTTCATCTGCTCCTCAATGTCGAGGTGCTTTCATCTGCTCCCCAGGCCCCAATTGGCTGTCGAGCAGATTAAATCACCAAAGCGGGCAACCTCGTAATAAGCCAATAGGCTTTCTGTTCCCTGCATTTCCATGTTTCCATGTTTCCTCCTCCTCCTCGTCCTCATACTGAACAACAACAGCAGCAGCAATAACAACAAACTAATTCTTTACTAACGCACAATTTCACTCTCGGTTCAAAAGAACTATTCAAACTCACTTTCATTCTTCTCTTCTGTTTTCGAACACAATTAAAGCGATGCGATTCTAGGACACGAGCCACTGAATCCCTCCTTTCCTTGAGTCTTTCAGCCAACGTGGTGGTGGCGACACGTGACCTGCCTGTGACCTAGACCTGCCTGTGACCGTGACCTGCCTGAGCTGACCAGTTGTGGTGTGTTACTGAGGATGAGCTGAAGTGTCGTGCTGTGTTGCCGCCGTATTTTTAAACATTTCGTCTCCAAAAAACACATGTATTATAATGCCAGAAGGCTAAGTATGGAATGTACACAGGATCTCAAAAGTAGGTATAAGTATTTAAGTATGGAATGTACATTATGACAAGGCTTTGGGCGTCTAGGGTGTTTCCAGAGGTAGTTGTATGACCCTGGTGGCAGATTGACCTTTCCTCTGTACCATGAACCTAAAATACCACTTTTGAGAACCTGACTGATCTACTTTTGGCCTTTGGAGATATATATGTGAGGCGGAAGCGTCTGAGAAAAACAGATAGTGTTGTGTTGTATTGCCTGGCGTTTGTGTCTCAGGGAAAGGAGTATTTGTCAACGTGATATATGGTATGTGACGAAGATGAGCACCGAGGGCACGCGTAGCTATAACCGGTATGCCCTCAACTTTACCTTTCATTAATGTGTGTTCGTCAATTTGTTCAGTTCAGTTAGTAATAAATTATATAACGGCAAAATATATAGCTACTACACGTCACCTGAGTTGTTTGTTTTGTTATCAGCGGTTTGTTCCATTTCCCACGTGCGCACTGAATGGGACGGTGTGTGCAAACTGGCGAACATAATTATACTCCCTAGGAACATATGGCACGCTTTGACGGATGTTTAGAAAATTGACACTTTGCTTTCATCCCCTTTCGGCGCCCCGTTGCATAATTTATTGCCCTTCACTCTCGTCCCAAGCTGGTGTAATTTTTAAACCTTTCGGGGTGCAGGCACATACATTTAACAATTCTTTCGTAGAATCGGATTGCTTTTCCATGGGTACCTTTGTGACCCCGGTAGTAGTTTAGCTCTTCTTCTGTACCGTGAATCTAAATAAACACTCATTAGAATCTGACTGATCTACTAGTTAATGTGAGGCTGAAGCGCCCCAAGCGCATACATTTGACAAGGTTTTCGTAGGACTGGAGGTCATTTCCATGGGTACTTTTATGACCCTGGTGGTAGTTTGATTATTTTTCTGTACTATGAACCTAAAGAAACACTCATTAGAACCTGACTGATAAACTTTTTGACCTTTGTAAATAGTTGACGTGAGGCTGAAGCATCTGCGAGAGCCTTTCGAAACAGATTTACCGAGGCTTCGAGGAGTTTCATAATGGATGTTACCGCCATCAGCCCCGCGAGGAATACGAGAGTCACTACGTTTATCAAAGAATCAAGGATACGTAAGTCACTACAATTTACATCAAAGAGCAATAAATCATTAAGTCACTACCGTACATCAAAGAGCAATTTAACCCGCACATCAGAATATGGCAATGGCAAGATATATCATTCAGATCATTCAGAAATATACAGCTATAACTCACGTGTCGGGGTCAATTAATCACTTGTGGGTTCTTTGTTGTGTGACCCTTAACCAAACTCTCCCTACGAGGAGCTCTTCACCTCTCTGCTGCGCCCTCCTCTCTGCCCTCAAATCAACCAACCACCAGACAGAGGGAGGAATTCGGCTGACGCGGAAACCCTGCGTCAGCAGTCTGTATCTACCCCTTCCGAGTGTTGACATCGTGGTGCGGCCATCTGGTCTCACTTATACCCATTGATGGGATTCAGCCGGCTCGCACCGGCTCGCAAGAACCTGTTCTTGGAATTTATTTAATCCCGAGAACCGGTTGTTACTGTTAGTTTAAATCAGGGGTTCTTAATATTTTTCCCCCATGAACACATACTTATAACTTATTTTGGTAAACCCCTCATATATTTGTTACTGGCTTTTGATAGTCAAAAACACGACTAAAACCAGATTTGATGTCGGGTAGAGCCGAAAACGGGTTCAAGACTAATGTGGCATCACCGATTCGAACGAGAGCGCCGTTACAAAGGCTACACCGACAGCAACCGCTGCCAGCTCAATTTGTTTACTTGAATTACTTCTCTCTCACGGAAACCAGCTGTCATCCGCCTCACCTGTGCCTTCCTGAAGAAGACAGGCCAGCTGTCACGCCTGTGATAACTTCATAGGACCTCCCCAGGACTCATAATGATCTTCAGATCTTCGCGTCCCTGACAACAACAACAACAACATCAACAACAACGTATCTGCAGACACCACTGTAGCTGGTAAGATTTTGTATTCTATTTTTGAGAGGCTGTAGCTATTATTTTATGTAGTCACGCATCACGACATCAGGAATTGTGATCTTAAATATATCAAAATCACTTTGATAACAGTTTGCATATATAAATATGCCATATAGACACAAAATATTTATTGAAAGTAGGATTTCTCAAGTCTGAAGTGAGGGAAAGAACCATCTCAGAATTTGTAGGTGTAAGACCAAAGTGCTACTCCATCCTCTTGGCAGACGGTGGCCGGTTGAGTTCAGCTAAGGGCGTTCCAAAGTTCATAAAGAAAAAAAATGCTCATCAGCGATACAAAGACGTCCTATTCCAGAAGCAAACATTTACCTTTGGCTATCAGGGATTCACAGTGCGCAATGGACGAATGAGTACAGTAAAATATCCCAAGAGAGGGATATCTGTAGTTGAGGACAAAATATATTACTTTAGCACCTTGGAGTCACGGTCTTACGGTCATCCCGATAATTCTACAGGGTAGAGGAGGAGGAGGAAGAGAAGGAGGAGGAGGAGGAGGAAGCCCAGATCATGACACTGTCAAACGAAGAAAAATTGGAGGAAGGTGATGAAAGAGGCATAACAGAGGCGAGGCTAGCCGGGTAATGGGTGGGCAAGAGATCGGTGAAATGGGAGAACAAGAAGAAGAAACCTATGAGTTGTGGGGAGAACGGTATGTGCTGGCCGAGCGATATTTTCCCCTCGAAAATACAGCTAGCGATGGAAGATGACATGCTAATGCTAGCCGCGGAACAGGAAGAAGTAAATCAAATGCTCTCATAATGCTCTGTATATTGAACTAATGTTGGAGTCTATATTATAAAATTGCACATGATGAATCTGTAATCATAATTTGACCAAATTTCAATAAACATTGAGTTTGTTTGACTTGTTTATATGTCCTGTATCAAAAAACGGATAAAAAAAACAATAATTGTCTTAAAATTATTCGATTTGTGGAAACGTATAGATAAAACGCTTTTATGTTTCGATCTGGCTCATATATAAAAAAAAATGACTAGCGAAATGTGCGCGCCGGCGCCAGCAGCGGGCGCTGCGACGACATCGTTCGACGACAGGATGCGACAGGATTGCGCGCGGGCTCGGGGCGGGCCGGGCGGGGCGGGGGCGGGGCGGAAGCACTGGGGTAGTGGTGGTGACGAGTGAGGTCCTGTGTGGAGCCAGACCACTGATTTAAGCGTGTTATACAAACGGCTGCCACCGCCGCGCACATTTCGCGAGTCATTTTTTTTATATATGAGCCAGATCGAAACATAAAAGCGTTTTATCTATATGTTTCCATACATACAAATAGAAGAAGAAACAAACAATGCCATACCTAGAAATTCATACAACGCAACACAATGTCATAAAAACGGATGACAATGAGTCCATCCTTATTCCGAGTCACCTTTAACTTGCCCTTCGCGTACCCTTTAAATCCTCGAAATAAGATAAAAACAAAATAATGCTATACACAGAAATACATACAACGAAACACAATGTCATAAAAACGGATGACAACGAATCGATACCTTTAACTTGCCCTTCGCGTACCCTCTAAATCCTCGAAATATGATAAACAAACAAATAGGGTAAGAAACAAACAGTTCCGTATACAGAAATACATACAACCCAACACAGTGTCACAAAAACGGAAAGTCATGAGTCAATCCTTACCACGAGTCACTAACATGCCCTTCGTGTGCCCTCCAAGCCACCGGATGCATCTTACTATAGGTCGAAGGGACGGATGGCCCAAACATAGACAAAGGAGTGGAGGAAAATTTCAACTTGATTTCCAGACTGTTTATTGTTTTAACTAGTGAGCCTCGGTACACTTCCATCTTGCCTCGCCCTCCGCTGACGTAAGGGACGCACGAACAGACGAAGAAACGGAAAAGAAACGAAAATAACAGAGGCTTTATGTTTCGTGTGTGTGTGTGTGTGTGTGTGTGTGTGTGTGTGTGTGTGTGTGTGTGTGATCAGCCAGTGGTATTTCATTTATCGCAAACACCAGTAGACGGACAGACGGAAAGGAATCAGAAACAGACTTAAAAGGATCAGAAACAAACATAATGGAATCAGAAACAGACGAAAAAGAGTAAAAAATGGACGGAAAAGAATTAGAAACAACAGAAAAGAACTAGAAACAAACATAAAGGAATAAAAAAAAAAACAGATGGAAAATGATCAGATACGGACGAAAAAGGATCACAAACAGACATAACAGGATCAGAAACAGACATAAAGGTGTGTGTGTGTGTGTGTGTGTGTGTGTGTGTGTGTGTGTGTGTGTGTGTGTGTGTGTGTGTGTGTGTGTGTGTGTGTGTGTGTGTGTGTGTGTGTGTGTGTGTGTGTGTGTGTGTGTGTGTGTGTGTGTGTGTGTGTTCGAGTGTGTTCGAGTGTGTGTGTGTGTGTGTGTGTGTGTGTGTGTGTGTGTGTGTATGGGAGAGAGGGAAAGAAACGAGATTAAGGAAAGATGGAGGCCGGGAGCAGGTGGGCGGGGCATATTCCATCCAGGTCATTAACCTAATGTCTTTACCCTTTTCCGTGATTATAATCTTGTGGTCATTCGAGCTCTTTTTTTCCGCGATCTTATCTTAACCCTTCAACTACCCTCTTCCGTCACCTCCCCCGCTGGGCACCCCACTCCGTCACCCCCGGTTCCGTACGCTAGCCGAGAGGGGTGGATGGGTGGGGTGGGTGTAGGGGGGTGGGTGAAAAGGTGAAAGATGTGGGGGGTGGGGGGTGTCCAGCTACCCCCTCTTCCGTCATCCCCCCGCTGACCCCCCCAACCCCCACTTCCGTCACCCCCCACTTCCAACTACCCCCACTTCTGTACATTTGTTACTACCTACGTTAGCCATTTTCCAATCACTAGGAACGATACCATGGTGCAAAGACATATTAAACAGCATTGTTAAAGGTCTGAGTATCTCTCTTGATATTCCTTTAAGTACTGTAATTTTGGATATATTTTATCAAGTCCTGGACTTTTGTTAGTTTTAAGTGACTGCAGCGCTTTGAGAACCTCATCTGTACTGATTTCAAAGTCAGGGAGAGTACGACTGGGATTTCCAATAGTGGTAGGAACAGCAGCAGTATCGGTAGAGCTACTATTAAAAACCGAGGCGAAATAAGAATTTAACGTGTTCGCAATGCGTTGGGTGTCTGTCACGATATTGCCCGAAATATCTGTTAATGGGCCAATCCCACCTCGAATCTCTTTTTTTTTGTTTATATACCTACAAAATTTTTTTAGGATCTGACTTGCAATTTACTGCAATGTTTACTTCGTACCTCCATTTCGCCTGTTTGATTAAACTTTTGACTTGTCGTCTTGCTTCGTAGTACCGTGTACTATTTTCGGTAGAGTTATCGGTTTTCTTTTGCCTATATAACAAGTTCCTCTTTTGGAGAGCAAGTTTGATTTCATTATTAAACCACGGAGGATTTGTAACTTTTCGACGCTTTTCACAAGATTGCACGGATTTATTTTGTTCAGATAGTAATCGAGCTTTAAAGTCTTGCCAAGATTTTTCGACGTCGATGTTGGATACTAATTGAAAGTTCGTTAATGACTGTCTTATTCTTTCAAAATTCACTCTTTTAAAATTGACATACAAGAATGCAATTCTTGTTTGAGGTCTTACGTCGAGACGCACCAGTCTATGATCGGATGATCCGAGGTGTTCGCCAACGCTGACATTGTCAACTAAGTTCTCTTGGGTTACTAATACAAGATCAAGAATATTATTATCGCGCGTTGTTTCACTAACCATTTGGCTAAGGCAGTTATTTTCAACGAAGTCTAACATCCTGTGCGATTCCCCCTCGGATCCCGTGAGTGTCTGCCAGTCTATATGCGGTAGATTAAAATCGCTCAAAATCAATGCATTATTGTTTCGGAGAGTTCTCTGCAAAACGCTATATATTATTACATCATTCTCGCATGATTGGCCTGGAGGCCTGTAAGTGACGGGTATGTTGATTTTTATTTGATCAGTATTTGAGCTCACGCTCAAGTGTTCTACAGTACTGTTCTCTGTTTTTTATCAACGGGCTGTAAGCTACTTTTGACGTAAAGAGCCACTCCTCCACTTCTACGATTAACTCGGTCTTTATTGAAAAATATAAAGTTATTTATATTATATTAAAAAAAAAGCAGTCATTATTAGCGGTGTCAATAAATGTTTCTGTTACGGCAATTACATCAACGTTTTCTGTTTTTAGTTAGGCACTGCAATTCATCGATCTTATTTCTTAAGCCTCGAGCGTTAAAGCTAAGAACCCTTAAGTTGTCTTTTGTTATAACTCGAGATACGGAGTTGTTAGTTGTTTTAGGGTTTAGTGAAGTGCTGGCCGCATGACAACTATTTATATCTAAGTGGGCGGGGTGTGAACGCGCGACTCGTTTTTTGCTCTAAAGTCTCGAACAGCGCCGTGAAGTAGTCTCCCAAATCTTGCCGCTCCGACTGCTGACAAATGGAGTCCATCTTTCTGAAATAGACTCCTCATGCCATAAAACTGATCCCAAAAGTTTACGTAGCTGGCGAGAGAGAGAGAGACAGAGAGAGAGAGAGAGAGAGGTTGTGGTATCTGTATCTCCATGGGTAGTTTCATGAGCCTGGTGATAGTTTGAGAATGTACCATGAATGTGAAGAAAAAAAAACACTTATGAGAACCCGACTGATATCCTTTGTTTATGATCGCTGTGGGAGCCGACATCGTCTGAGAACACGGGGCTTAGTTCAGACTCAAAGCCCCGGGCCGTATCTCAGTCGCTTTCGGCTCTCATTACAATTATTACCCAAGGCCACAAAGGAGATTATTCTGATTCTCACGAGTATTAATGAGGAACAAACTGGTATAATGTGAAGTATAGTACCTATAGCAGTGGTGGGCACCGCTAACCGAAAAGTTAGCTTCGCTAATTGGTAATACACCAACTAAAAGGTTAGCTTCGCTTACGCTAAACCGCTAAACTGATAAAGAAATTAGCGGAAGCTAACGCTAACTGCTAACTTTTTTTATATATGGATTTAGCTTCGGTCTGTCCATTAATGATGGCCTCCTTGTGTTGGCACATGACGCACCGGAAGTGCAAGACATTGGCGCTCGTCATACCTCTTGATTTAAGGACAAAGTGCTTCTCCAGGTGGGGCCACGGGTTCTGGAACTTCTGGGACTCCTTGACGTCAGCTCGAGTGTCCTCCGCCTCACCCACAGGGGGCTGCGCCACATTTCCTACGCCACATTTCCTACAGGACACATCTCCTACAAATTTATCCCTTTTTAAAGTAGTGACATATTTCCTACAGAGATAAAGCATATCTCCTACACACAGTAGGTGTAGGAAATGTGCTTTGTGTAGGAAATATGACTGCCTAAGTCTAGGAACTGCGGCAGTATGGCGCATCCGTCATAACTCCTACAGTTATACTGTCATATCTCCTACAAATATTATATATTAATTAAAATGGCACTTTTTATTTTTCACTAAAACTTATGGAACTTTTTATTTTTCACTAAAACATACTTTTCAAATGAAAACTTCAAGCCTGTCATGAATTGCAGTACGACAAGTGGGACATGTTGCAGGGTTGTTATTATCTGCTGCGGATACAAGGATATTTATGCAATTTGCAATCCAGAGTTGTCTGTGTAAACCACTGCATTGAAGCGGATGTTCCCCTCAATACTAGCCATGCTTGGTCCAGGAGCTGTGGAGTACAAAATATGCCGTCTGTTCCGTCGAATGGAGAAACAAATACTGCTGGGTCGAGACTAAACTCGACTCATGTCTGAATGTGAACGATACTGCGCAGAACGGACGTATAACAAGCTAAGTACTTGGAGAAACAAATACGGCTGGTTCGAGATTAAACTCGACTCATGTCTGAATGTGAACGATACTACGCAGAACGGACGTATAACAAGCTAAGTACTTGTAGAAACAAATACTGCTGCTTCGAGACTAAACTCGACTCATGTCTGAATGTGAACCATACTGCGCAGAACGGACGTATACCAAGCTAAGTACTTGTTGACTGGTCAAGGTCGTCAGGAGTGTAATGAGTACAGAGGCGCCTCACTAGGGGGGTGCTCCTACACAGTGTAGGAAATGTGACAGAACAGATTATTGTGTGTATGAAATATGCTGTATCTCTGTAGGAAATATGTCACTACTCGAAAAATGCTAAATTTGTAGGAGATGTGCCCATAGGGAACTCATTTTTTGTGTAGGAAATAATCTGGAGACTTGTTTTTGTGTAGAAAATATGACTACCTATGTGTAGGATTTGTGGCAGTACTACAATTATTGTAGGTTTGTAGGAGAAGTGACTACGCCCCACCCACAGCTGCTGCCGGCTCCCTAACAGGGTCAGCATCCTTCACACAGGTCCTTCAGCGCCGACTGGTAGCAGGATCCGTGGCTAAGGGATGGCAGAAGGATATATGGAATGGAGTTGAGGGGAAGGAAATGGAAAGGAAGGGAGGGGAGGGGAGGGGGTAGGAAGGAGTATGGATGAGAAGGTAAGGTAATAAAAAGGAGAAGGATAGAAAAGGAAAGGGATAGAATGGTGAGGGAAAGAAGAGAAGGAGCGTAAAGAAATTGAGAGGAAAGAAAAGAAAGGAAGAGAAATAAATGGAAAGGAAAGGATAGAACGGGAAGGAAGATAAGACAAGGAAGGAAGGGGAGTGATAAAAGGAAGGAAGTAAATCAGAATATAGAAGGAAAAGACGATAAAGAACGATAAAGAATGGAGCTGACGACGACGAGGACGCAGACATAACGCCGACCGACACCGACCAACGAAGACATGACGCCGACAGGACGCAGACAAGTCGCCGACCAACGCCGACCGACGCAAACAAGAAAGAAGAGAACAAAAAAGAGGTTGAAGTGTGGAATGTGAGTCACGAATACCAATCAACTAATAAAACTCTGAGGACATCTGTGTGTGTGTGTGTGTGTGTGTGTGTGTGTGTGTGTGTGTGTGTGTGTGTGTGTGTGTGTTTTCTTCTCACCTGGGCGTTTGTGCTCCCCTCAACAGTAAATCGTAGTGCAGTGGACCCTCTTCTGACGTGGCCATTAGAAAACCATCATCGCCAGAGCCTCCGCCATTTCCTTCTTCATTTTCCTTTTCCTTTTCCATCGCTTCCGTCAACGCCACCATCACCATCACCACCATCACCGTCACTATTATTTTCATCCTGGGGTAGAGAAAATAAAGTAAAATCTAAAGATATTCAAAGTAAAAGATCCGTATTCCCAAAAGTTTCCAGCTCTCACATCAACTCTTTCCAGTGGACAAAACGGAGATCAGTCGGGTTCTAATGAGTGTTTCATTAGGTTCATGGTACAGAAGAAGGGTCAAACCACAACCAGGGTCATAAAACCACTCATGCAAATGCCCACAGCAACTCCTACGAAAGCCGTGTCAAAAATATCCTTGGACGCGTTTCAAAATATAACCCCAAGCTGACCCGTGCAAAATAAAGTCGAAGATTGGGCTTAAGGATATGAAACTAGGGTCAAAGTCTCAAACATTTCGTGACTTACACACACACACACACACACACACACACACACACACACACACACACACACACACACACACACACACATTTAACAAGGCTTTCGCATAGGTCGTTGTGGTATTTCAATAAGTAGTTGTATGAGCATTAGTGAAAGTTTGACAAGGCTTCTGCACAATAAAATAAAAAATAAAAAATAAACAGTTGTGCCATCACACTATGTATTGCCAGGTTACTCCCTTCTCCAATGTTGTATGACTTTGCAACAATAAACCAACAATCAGTCAGTCTCATGATAACCGAATTTATCTCCTTGTGGCCTTGGGACATTATTGTGGAAGCCGAAAGCATTTGATAATACGTTACGAAAGATGGGGCCTCCCCCCCCTGCCCCGCCCATCCACCCACGCCTCCCACGGCTGGTATGCTCAGACGCTTCCACCTCTCACGTCAACTATTTCCAAAGGCCAAAAAGGAGACAAATCGGGTTCTCATGACTGTTTTATTTAGATTCACGGTACAGAGGAGGGGTCAGACTACCACCAGGGTCATAAAACTACTCCAAATAATGCCACAAACTCCTACGAAAACCTTGTCAGATATGTGTGCTTGGGCGCCGAAATGTTTTAAGAATATGGCCCAGGGCTCACGCGCAACAAGTCAAATATGCTATCGATCATGAAGTGCAACGTGTAAATCATCAAGTCACCATGACGCAGAGCACGCAGGAGTGAAGTAGTTGATCCTCATTGCTGCCGCCCGAAGGCGGACAAAGGTTATTAGTGCGCTAAGGCTGAGTATGACTGATTACAAGATGTGTAATGTTATACATACAACCATAAAAAGGACGATGTAGAGGGTGGATAGGGAGGATTCTAAGAGTAAAGATGGGGACTACTGCAAAGCAGTGGTGCGAGATGGTATAAGCAGTGGTGGGATTCAATTCTTTTAAGAACAAGTTTTCTCACTCCAGTACTCGCTGACAACACGTTCTCTCACTATCTCAGTCTCTAGAAGCAAACCATACTGATATGGTTAAATCCACGCACATTCTACTTTCAATAAATATTTTGTGTCTCGGCTCTATGCCTATACTCTATATGGCATATTTATATATTCAAACTGTTATCAAAGTGATTTTGATATATTTAAGATCACAATTCCTGATGTCGTGATGCGTGACTACATAAAATAATAGCTACAGCCTCTCAAAAATAGAATAAAAAATCCTACCAGCAACAGTGGTGTCTACAGATATGTTGTTGTTGCTGTTGTTGTTGTTGTCAGGGACGCGAAGATCTGAAGATCATTATGAGTCCTGGGGAAGTCCTATGAGGTTATCACAGGCGTGACAGCTGGCCTGTCTTCTTCAGGAAGGCACAGGTGAGGCGGATGACAGCTGGTTGCCGTGAGGGAGAAGTAATTCAAGTAAACAAATTGAGCTGGCAGCGGTTGCTGTCGGTGTAGCCTTTGTAACGGCGCTCTCGTTCGAACCGGTGATGCCACATTGGTCTTGAACCCGTGTTCGGCTCAACCCGACATCAAATCTGGTTTTAGTCGTGTTTTTGACTATCAAAAGCCAGTAACAAATATATGAGGGGTTTACCAAAATAAGTTATAAGTATGTGTTCATGGGGGAAAAATTAAGAACCCCTGATTTAAAATAACAGTAACAACCGGTTCTCGGGATTAAATAAATTCCAAGAACAGGTTCTTGCGAACCGGTGCGAGCCGGCTGAATCCCATCAATGGGTATAAGTGAGACCAGATGGCCGCACCACGATGTCAACACTCTGAAGGGGTAGATACAGACTGCTGACGCAGGGTTTCCGCGTCAGCCGAATTCCTCCCTCTGTCTGGTGGTTGGTTGATTTGAGGGCAGAGAGGAGGGCGCAGCAGAGAGGTGAAAAGCTCCTCGTAGGGAGAGTTTGGTTAAGGGTCACACAACAAAGAACCCACAAGTGATTAATTGACCCCGACACGTGAGTTATAGCTGTATATTTCTGAATGATCTGAATGATATATCTTGCCATTGCCATATTCTGATGTGCGGGTTAAATTGCTCTTTGATGTACGGTAGTAACTTAATGATTTATTGCTCTTTGATGTAAATTGTAGTGACTTACGTATCCCTGATTCTTTGATAAACGTAGTGACTCTCGTATTCCTCGCGGGGCTGATGGCGGTAACAACCATTATGAAACTCCTCGAAGCCTCGGTAAATCTGTTTCGAAAGGCTCTCGCAGATGCTTCAGCCTCACGTCAACTATTTACAAAGGTCAAAAAGTTTATCGGTCAGGTTCTAATGAGTGTTTCTTTAGGTTCATAGTACAGAAAAATAATCAAACTACCTCCAGGGTCATAAAAGTACCCATGGAAATGACCTCCAGTCCTACGAAAACCTTGTCAAATGTATGTGCTTGGGGCGCTTCAGCCTCACATTAACTAGTAGATCAGTCAGATTCTAATGAGTGTTTATTTAGATTCACGGTACAGAAGAAGAGCTAAACTACAACCGGGGTCACAAAGGTACCCATGGAAAAGCAATCCGATTCTACGAAAGAATTGTTAAATATATGTGCCTGCACCCCGAAAGGTTTAAAAATTACACCAGCTTGGGACGAGAGTGAAGGGCAATAAATTATGCAACGGGGCGCCGAAAGGGGATGAAAGCAAAGTGTCAATTTTCTAAACATCCGTCAAAGCGTGCCATATGTTCCTAGGGAGTATAATTATGTTCGCCAGTTTGCACACACCGTCCCATTCAGTGCGCACGTGGGAAATGGAACAAACCGCTGATAACAAAACAAACAACTTAGGTGACGTGTAGTAGCTATATATTTTGCCGTTATATAATTTATTACTAACTGAACTGAGCAAATTGACGAACACACATTAATGAAAGGTAAAGTTGAGGGCATACCGGTTATAGCTACGCGTGCCCTCGGTGCTCATCTTCGTCACATACCATATATCACGTTGCCAAATATTCCTTTCCCTGAGACACAAACGCCAGGCAATACAACACAACACTATCTGTTTTTCTCAGACGCTTCCGCCTCACATATATATCTCCAAAGGCCAAAAGTAGATCAGTCAGGTTCTCAAGAGTGGTATTTTAGGTTCATGGTACAGAGGAAAGGTCAATCTGCCACCAGAGTCATAAAACTACCTCTGGAAACACCCAAAACGCCCAAAGCCTTGTCATAATGTACATTCCATACTTAAATACTTATACCTACTTTTGAGATCCTGTGTACATTCCATACTTAGCCTTCTGGCATTATAATACATGTGTTTTTTGGAGACGAAATGTTTAAAAATACGGCGGCAACACAGCACGACACTTCAGCTCATCCTCAGTAACACACCACAACTGGTCAGCTCAGGCAGGTCACGGTCACAGGCAGGTCTCGGTCACAGGCAGGTCACGTGTCGCCACCACCACGTTGGCTGAAAGACTCAAGGAAAGGAGGGATTCAGTGGCTCGTGTCCTAGGATCGCATCGCTTTAATTGTGTTCGAAAACAGAAGAGAAGAATAAAAGTGAGTTTGAATAATTCTTTTGAACCGAGACTGAAATTGTGCGTTAGTGAATAATTAGTTTGTTGTTATTGCTGCTGCTGTTGTTGTTCAGTATGAGGACGAGGAGGAGGAGGAGGAAACATGGAAACATGGAAATGCAGGGAACAGAAAGCCTATTGGCTTATTACGAGGTTGCCCGCTTTGGTGATTTAATCTGCTCGACAGCCACATGGGGCCTGGGGAGCAGATGAAAGCACCTCGACATTGAGGAGCAGATGAAAAGCACCTCGACATTGAGGAGCAGATGAAAAGCACCTCGACATTGAGAAGCAGATGAAAAGCACCTCGATATTGAGGAGCAGATGAAAGCACCTCGATATTGAGGAGCAGATGAAAATCACCTCGACATTGAGAAGCAGATGAAAAGCACCTCCACATTGAGGAGCAGATGAAAAGCACCTCGACATTGAGAAGCAGACGAAAAGCACCTCGATATTGAGGAGCAGATGAAAGCACCTCAATATTCAGTTCACTCCTGACGCAGCGAAGTGACGGTCGATTCTATATATGAAGGAGTTGATGGTATTCGCATTTACTACTTCTGAAGGAAGATTGTTCCAGAGGAAAGGTCAATCTGCCACCAGAGTCATAAAACTACCTCTGGAAACACCTAAAACGCCCAAAGCCTTGTCATAATGTACATTCCATACTTAAATACTTATACCTACTTTTGAGATCCTGTGTACATTCCATACTTAGCCTTCTGGCATTATAATACATGTGTTTTTTGGAGACGAAATGTTTTAAAATACGGCGGCAACACAGCACGACACTTCAGCTCATCCTCAGTAACACACCACAACTGGTCAGCTCAGGCAGGTCACGGTCACAGGCAGGTCTCGGTCACAGGCAGGTCCATATATCCTCACCGGGAGTAGCTCACGCAAGTTCGGTAGGTGTCTTCCTACCTACTCCTACTACTGCGTGCATTTGTGTACAAAATGGAAATGTGGCTCCTGGTTTTGCCGCGTCGTGTTGAATGAGTTCGCTTGTCAGGGGCGTCGTTGGTTGCACAGTTTCTTGCAAGCCGCATCGACGCTAAGGTTCGGCTGATCAAGGGTTGCCTTGGCCTTGCCCTCACCTGCAGTTTTTTTTAATAGCTTTTCGAGAAGCTTTCAACTGTCTCGTTCAGGAGCCTTCCAAGCCGGGCCGAACAAACCTCGTTCAGGTGGAGTCCGTCCTCCCAAAACAAATCTGGGCGCTGATTGAAGTGATGCCACGCATTCGTGAACGCTACGCCTTCATCGTTACATAACTGCTTTAGACTAGTGTCGACGCCGTACGCTTTACTGTTGTTGTATCCGGCGAACGTATTGACTCTCGGTAGAATCCCAGAGACGATGATGTGAGGGGACTTGGTCTTGTATTTGCGAATGACTTGACGGTATTTTGCTAACAGGTCCTGAGATTAGGTTGACTGAAGGTCGTTGGTTCCCGCATGGATCAGATACACTGTGTCCTCCTTCGCATTTATTGAAACTGCATCGACCGCTGATTCAATAATAATAGTTTAGTCAGACTCCACTTGGAATAAGTACAGTTTTGGTCGCCTCACCATGCAAAGGACATTGCTAAATTAGAAGGTGTTCAGCGTCGGACAACAAAAATGATATCTTCCTTGCGCAACAAATCCTACGAAGAAAGGCTTTCCACCCTTAACATGTTCTTACTTGAGAAACGTCGCCTCCGAGGAAAATTGATCGAATGTTTTAAAATACTTAATGGTTTCACGAATGTAGACAGAACAAAATTGTTTATGATCGATAACACTTTGCGAACGAGGAACAATGGCATAAAACTCAAATGTAGACAAGTAAATTCAGACTGCACCAAATTTTTCTTCACCAACGTTGTAGTGCGAAAATGGAATAAGCTCCCACCGTCAGTGGTCCAGTGTAACACGATTGACTCCTTTGAAAACAAGCTCGACCGTCACTTCCTTGAACTTAATATTAACTAAAGTAGAAAAGCAACATTTTGGAGCCATCTGATTAGTGTAGATTCACTTAGGTTTAAGGACAGACCACCTAGTCTGGACCATGGGGTCTGTGTGGTCTGATTTTCTATGTAAATCTATGTAAAAAAAATTCTCTCTCTCTCTCTCTCTCTCTCTCTCTCTCTCTCTCTCTCTCTCTCTCTCTCTCTCTCTCTCTCTCGTGATGGGGTTGCAGGTACTTTCAAGGGTAGTTTTTTTCAGCCTAGCTTGTGATAGTTTGGCAAGGCAATTTAGGCAATTTAGCATTAGTTAGACCTCATCTTGACTATGCGGTTCAGCTCTCGTCACCTTACTATAATAGAATGGATATCAAAATGTTAGAGTCGGTGCAGAGAAGGATGACTAAGATGATTCAGGGGTTGAGAAACTTGCCATATGAGGAAAGACTCAAACAGTTAAACTTGAATTCTCTGGAAAGACGAAAGGTGCGTGGAGACATGAACGAGGTTTATAAACAGATGAAGGCCTTTAATAACGGGGATCTTCATAAGGTTTTGTTTGTAAGAGAGCCGAGTAGGACACGAAGTAATGGGTTTAAACCGGATAGATTCAGATTCAACAGGGACATAGGCAAAAATTGGTTTACTAACAGAGTGGTGGATGAGTGGAATAGGCTTAGCAGTCACGTGGTGAGTGCCAATACAATTGTCACATTCACAAATAGATTAGATAAATTAATGGACAGCGATATTAGGTGGGGTTAGATACACCGGAGCTTAGGTTCAAAGGAGCTGCCTCGTATAGGCCTACCGGCCTCTTGCAGACCCCTACGTACTTATGTTCTTATGTTCAAGGCTTCTGCACAACTGATGAGAACCCGATTTATCTCCTTTGAAGCCTTAGGAAATAGTAGTTAGTTAGGAACATACCCACATTAGACAAGGCTTTCATAGAGGTTGTATAGACATTTCCATGGGTAGTTTTACGAGCCTAGTAGTAGTTTGGCAAGGCCTCTGCACCAAGAACATGAAAAACCACTAATGAGAACCCGATTAATCTCTTTTGAAGCCTTAGGAAATAGTACTGTTTGTTAAGAACATACCCACATTAGACAAGGCTATCGTAGATGTTGTTGAGGCATTTCCATGGGTAGTTTTACGAGCTTAATAGTAGTTTGACCTCTGCACCGTGGACATGAAAAAAACACCAATGAGAACCCGACTAACTTAATTTGTGGCCTTTGAAAATTGTTGTTTTTGGAGCCGAAAGTGTCTGAGATCCAAACCTTACCACCACACATAAGATAAGACTTTCGTAGAGGTTGTATAAGTGCTTCCATGGGTAGTGTTATGAGCATAGTGATAGTCTGACCACCCTTATGCATCGTGATCGTGAAAGAGCACTCACCACAGCCCGACTAACCTCCCTTTGTGAACTTTGGAAAGAGGAAACACTTGTTGTGACCAATTAAACACACCATTTTCTTTCTCGTTTCCTTCGCTCTAATTTCTTCATTCTGCCCTGTAACTCACCTTGCCCTCTTTCTCCTCTTCCACTCTTATAACACACTAATATCTTGTCTTCCTATTCATCAGA